>NC_079518.1:7340559-7359507 GCF_000801105.2 Raphanus sativus | reverse complement strand
AAGTAAAAACATGAAGAGAAAAGGAAAACATTGGTTTCTTATCGAACAAAGAAAAGGAAGACGTGTTCGATAAGTTATTATACGCTGCATCAGGTCTCCCCGGGTAGAGAAAGATTCGTCCCTGAATCTGGAACCTTGTTTTCACCATGGTATGGAAATAAGTGCTTGACATTGAAGACATCTGAAGTACGAATGTGATCAGGAAGACGAAGCTTATAGGCATTTGCGTTGATGCGGTGAATGACTTCCACAGGCCCAATCTTACGAGACTTTAATTTATTATACTCATGTGCTGGAAATCTCTCTTTAGTGAGAACCACCCACACGAGATCACCAGCTTGAAAATTAACCTCGCGACGATGCTCATCTGCAGCTTTCTTGTAAGAACTTTTGGTAGCCTCTAAATGTGATTGAGCTTGCTGATGAACAAGTTGTAAGTTGTCCACAAAGTCAATTGCTTGCCCATGTAATCGAGATTTGTCAGGCATGGTCGTCAAATCCAATGGACCTCGAGGGACAATGCCATAAACCACATAGAATGGACTATAGCCCAAGCTTCTGTTATTAGCATGATTATGAGCAAACTCAGCATGTGGCAAATTTGTTTCCCATGACTTAATGTTATCACCCACCAGGCTTCGTAGCATGTTCCCTAAGGCTCGGTTTGTGACTTCAGTTTGACCGTCAGTTTGAGGGTGGTAGGCAGAACTCATATCTAAGCTTGTTTTGAGCATCTTCCATAAAGATCGCCAAAAATGGCTTAAGAAACGTGTGTCTCGATCTGATACGATGGAGGTAGGAAGGCCATGAAGGCGGTAGATTTCTCGAAAGAACATTTGTGCGACCAAGACCGCATCAGTTGTTCGTTTGCATGGAATAAAATGAGACATCTTGGAGAACCGATCTACTACCACAAAAATAGAATCATTGCCTCTTTGAGTACGCGGAAGTCCTAACACAAAATCCATACTAATGTCGGTCCAAGGCTGAGTAGGCGTTGGTAACGGGAGGTATAAACCTGCGTTAGATGCCTTTCCTTTAGCTTGTTGACAAGCACGGCAGCGTTCAATATATCTCTCAACATCTCGGCGAAGAGAAGGCCAAAAATAGCGGTCCGTAACGAGCTGAAGAGTCCTGTCGCGTCCCACATGTCCTTCAGAGTGCAACTCGTCGAGGATGCGTATACGAAGGCTACAGTCTGGGATGCATAACTGGTTCCCCTTGAACAAGAACCCATCTTGGAGCATGAAGTCTCTATGAAGACCATTCTGTGCGTCTAGCCAGATACGAGCAAAATATGGATCAGTTTCATATAAGTCACTGAAAGACCCAAAACCTGGAACCGAATTGAACATGGTTGTGAGAAGGCATTGACGACGGCTTAAGGCATCAGCTACACGATTTAACTTCCCTGACTGATGCTTAATGCTGAATGTGAACTGTTGTAAAAACGCAATCCATGTTGCATGTCGAGCAGAAACTTTAGCTTGACTATCAAGATGGCGAAGAGCATCATGATCGGTGAATAACACAAAATCTCGATGGCAAAGGTAATGTTTCCAATGCTTAATAGCTTGTATGATTGCATAAAACTCCATATCATAAGTGCTGTAACGACTTCGTGCTCCCGTTAGCTTCTCACTAAAATATGCTACCGGTCGGTTCTGTTGGCTCAAAACAGCTCCGATGCCTAGCTTTGAAGCATCACAATGTAGCTCAAAAGTTAAGGAGAAATCTGGTAAGACAAGTACTGGGGATGTAGTCAATTTTGCCTTAATGATCTCAAAAGCCTGATTCGCAGCAGACGTCCAATCAAACTTCCCGTCACGCATACAATCTGTTATTGGCGCCATAATGGTACTAAAATTCGCAACAAACCGTCTGTAGAACGATGCCAACCCATGGAAACTACGAACATCTGAAAGTGTACGCGGAATCGGCCATGACTTTATGGATTCTACTTTCGAACTATCCACGGACAAGCCATCTTTAGAGATCACATATCCTAAGAACAATACATGGTCTGTACCAAATTGACACTTCTGTTTGGCGGCGAATAGTTTTTCTTTCCGGAGGACACTTAACACTTGTCGAAGATGATCAAGATGGTCGTCCAAGGAAGAGCTGAATATGAGAATATCATCAAAATAGACCACCACAAATTTCCCAATGAAAGGACGAAGTGCTTGATTCATAACCCGCATAAATGTGCTTGGTGCATTAGATAATCCAAAAGGCATAACGAGCCATTCAAATAATCCTTCCCGAGTTTTGAAAGCTGTCTTCCATTCATCTCCAGGACGAATTCGAATCTGGTGGTAGCCGCTCTTGAGACAATTTTGGAGAAGATTGTCGCTGCGCCAATTTGATCTAGTAGATCATCGAGGCGTGGAATAGGAAAACGGTAACGCACTGTTATCTTATTGATAGCACGACTATCAACACACATACGCCAAGATCCATCCTTCTTTGGAATTAATAGAGCTGGTACTGCACAAGGGCTGAGACTCTCACGAATATGTCCTTTTGACAATAAACTCTCGACTTGTCGTCGTAACTCGTCGTGTTCTTGTGGGCTCATCCTATAATGTGGTCTATTAGGAAGTGATGCCCCTGGAACCAAGTCAATATGATGTTGAATATCTCTTAATGGAGGTAGCTCCTTTGGCAAGTCATCTGGAAACACATCGTTATATTCGTCGAGGAGTGGACAAAAGGCCATGTTATGTGGCTTAGAACTTGCGGTCATGTCTGAAACTGAGAGCAAAGCCAATGCGAATCCTGTTTGCCGTAGCTCTTCTTCAAATGTACTAACTGAGCAAATCAAAGATGGTTTTGATAAAGCTTCAGTACGTAGAGTTGGAACCGGCGTAGTAGTTTGAGTCACTGATGTTGGAATCGATGGGTCTCTAGGCAAGAGTGTAATCGTACGATTATCAAAGACAAAACGGTAACAGTTACGTTTGCCGTCATGAGTCGTCTCTCGATCATACTGCCATGGTCTCCCAAAGATCAAATGACCAACATCCATTGGAACAATATCACAGTAAATTTTGTCTTTGTAAATTGCTCCAATTGAGAATGAGACCAGTGTACGATGAGTAACTCGTACTTCTGTTCCTTCTTTTAACCAAGTGAGCTTGTATGGTTGGGGATGAGCTTCTTTATCAAGACCCAGTTTGCGAACTGCATAATCAGAAACTATATTGTGGCAACTTCCCGAGTCGATAATGAATCTGCAGATTTTTCCCTTAACCGTACATGTAGACTGAAAAATATTGGTACGCAACCATGGTTCCTCTAAAACTTGAGGTGCGAGGCAGATTCGTCTTGCTACTAGCAGAGGACCCGAGTCGCCTTCCAGCTCTGTGTTGTCACCTAACTCGTCTTCATTATCATCATGATATTCATCATAAGTGGGATCAACCTCTTCAATTAAAAGACCTCGTTTTGACTGCTTCGGACAGGCTGTTTGTATATGACCTAGTTCACCACATCCAAAACAGCGTAATGCGTTGGGTCGTGAAGAACGGCGGAGTGGTTGTTCTTCAGTCGATGTTGATGCACGGTTAGAAACTGATGTGCGCGCTGCTTCTGGATTTGTATTGTTCAATCCTTGACTTGTTGTTTGATCTTGAGATGCAGTGTTACGTAATCTGGCAGATGAGTTCCAGTTAGTAGATGATGATTTACTTTGTCTTTCAAAAGAAACTGCACGACGATGGGCTTCTGCAACTGTGTTTGGATCAAATTGTTCCAAAGCATTCTGAAGTTGAAACCGTAAACCACCAATAAAACGTGACACAAGCTGAATTTCACTGTCATGAATTTCATTGCGTGTCATTAGCAGATAGAATTCTTCGGCGTATTCGTCCACCGTGCGAGATCCTTGTCGTAAATTTTGTAGTCTTGTAAACATAGTCCGATCAAAATTATATGGCAGAAAAGTTTTACGCAGCTTTTTCTTCAATTTTTCCCATGTTGCGATCTTTGGTTTCCCTTCACGAGCACGAGTTGATTTCAATTGTAACCACCATGAAGCTGCTTGGCCTCGAAACTTTGTTGCAACAAGGGCAACTTGTCTATTAGCAGGCACCTGTTTAAATTCAATGATTTCTTCTACTGTCACAATCCAGTCGATCAGCTCTTCTCCACGTATACTCCCCGTAAATTCCGGTAAGTCGGATTTGAATCCGTTTTCCCAACGTCGGTTGTCTACAATTGGCCCATGATTCCAGTTTTGATACCGGTTGATCTGTGCTTGCAGAGGAGCGAACGGATTCTCGTCGATCATATCATCATCGTCTCCAATAACATGCTCGTCGCGTTGATGGTGTTGGTGTTGTTGCTGGCGTGGTTGGTGGTGTGGTTGCTGTTGACCTATTGCTGCCATAACCTCTCGTAGAGTCTGTTGTAAAGACTCATGAGACTGCTGAATCGAGGTATGCATGTTAACCTGCATCTCCTGTAGTGTCCTTCGTAGTTCACCCCAGTCATCATGTTGAACGTCTTTGTCTTTGTTTTGTTTCGGTGGCATGATAACGGCAGGAACGTCAAGGCTCTGATACCAAAAGTGATGGAGCGGAAGTAATGGATAGAAAGCTTGAGTCTCAAGTTCCCGAGAAGCTAGAGAAACAAGTTTGGTTCCTAATCTTCTCCACGAAGATCAGAAGAGATGCTCTGTTTTGCTGCACGTAAAACAGAGTTTTGAGATTTGTAAGAATGCACTTCTTAACAAAAGCTCGGTTGCAAAGAAAACTCTTTATTCATTCAATCAATCGTGTCTCTCTTACAAACCTCAGAGCACTATTTATAGGAAAGCAAAATCTAAGAAATAGGAAATTAAACTTAACTAGGAAAAGGAAACTTAAAGAAAAGTAAAAACATGAAGAGAAAAGGAAAACATTGGTTTCTTATCGAACAAAGGAAGACGTGTTCGATAAGTTATTATACGCTGCATCACTCTGTCTTCCTCGCCGATTTGAAGGCCACCTCCACCGCTGAGGTCTGTTGGCTTAGAATCTGGGAAGCTATGATTGTTAAGCGTGACGGCGAGTGTCGACATGTTCTCCTGGACGCCAAGGTGAATCCGGCTTGACTCTGTGGTTTTTCTTTTTGTTTTTTTTTTTTTTAAATACTTTCTCGCGTTTTTTGTGTTTTGGTGATGAAACTTTCAAACCTAATAGTAGTTCTTCACTAGAGATCATTTTGTTCCTGTATTCGTAATCAAAATAGTTTTTTGTTTTGTTTTTAATCGTTACCAAGCTTTTCTGATTTTTTTTTCTTTGCCATATGAACAGGCGACCATGATGCCGGCGACGGTGAATGTAAACCGGCCTGCAACTCACAGGCCTAATACATCTCCAGCTTTAACCTATGCAGCCTGCTAGAACACGTCATGGATCCTCAGATTACATTTATGGCAACCCAAGTCATGATTGCGAATCTAATTTGAATTTCTCTATAATCATGTTTGGATCTTCTGTTCATAGGTCCATCCCTGTTCTCCGGAAAATTGAATAAAGCCACGAACTGCGAAAGAGGAATAAGAAAGTGATCCAAATCTCCAGAGAGTTGATTCTGGCCATGTAGATGTAACACCTCAAAACCCCCTCTTTTGTAAAGATTATGCGTCCATTTTGTTCAAGTTCATGTGAATCATACTACACCTATAAAATAGGTAAGCCTCATCTCTGAGAATCATCCTCACTAGAAAGTTTGTTTTGGGACTTTACTCTTCTGTTTTCATTTATTAGAGATCTGATGGTGATTACTCTCACTCAGTTCTGTGCATAAA
Organism: Raphanus sativus; assembly: GCF_000801105.2. Taxonomy (NCBI): domain Eukaryota; kingdom Viridiplantae; phylum Streptophyta; class Magnoliopsida; order Brassicales; family Brassicaceae; genus Raphanus; species Raphanus sativus. Next base: position 7,353,710 of record NC_079518.1, on the reverse strand, counting down.
GACAATTTGATTTCAAAATTGTTATCTAATTTTAGCTCGCTTTTCTGAGAATGGATTTATTAATACTTAATTGTTTGTGTTCGAAGTGTAGGCCAAGCACCACAAAAGTTGGGGACAAGCCACTTCTATCAATTTCGATATTTGTCCAGGTACTTCTTCTTTGCTAATTAAAAAGAGTCCAATCAATTAAAGAGTCTTTACTAGAGTTTTCCTAGGGCATATTCTGATTCGCATATTCTCAAATTTAAAGTTAGATTCTTCACCTTTTGTTTTCTGATCTCTTGGCGTATGTCATAACATACTCTCATCTTCGTATCATCTTTTTACGGTTTATTGGGTTTTGTTAGATTTTGGAATGTTGATTTCAATTGGTTGAAATTTTATAATGCAATGAGTCTATTTTGCAGGCAGCCCGGAACAATGTGCTTCTTGCTGTTCCAGCCCTGTTATATGCAATCAAAAACTATATCAGATTCGTGGTGCTATTACTGTAGCCAGTGTAGCTGCATCTGTTGCTGCTATTGCAGCCACCACCACCACGTCTTCTATCTCTAGAAGGGATGAGCAGATGGCTAAAACTGACATGGACGTTGCTTCCGCTGCGACCCTTGCGGATGCTCAGTGTATGGAGGCTGCTGAAGTGAGTAGAGCTGAGAGAAAGGTTCTGCCGGAGATATCTGACACTCACTGCCGGTGAGCCACAAGTTTAGCAGCTTCAAAAATCTGTATTTTAATCGTCGTAGTTTTTTTAAAGGATTGATTTTGATGAAGAAATTCAGTTCTTTTGATTTTATATGAGACATACTTAGTACTGGCAATTTAATTGACATTGCTAAAGTCTTATTTTGATGTAGAATATGTAAGAACAGTTTATTAGCTTAATACTAAGAGATTTAAGTTAATGTTTGGGTATTTGGTGCAGTGTTAAGAGGAGCTTGGAACATTGCATCAGTGATTACATGATAAAGAATTGGCTACTTTTGAAGATGCAGCAACGTTAGTAATGGTAGCAATGGAAGCTCGAGTAGTAGTCACAGTAGCTAACTTATTCCAGAGGATAATTTCTTGGTAATTGCTAGCAGAGAATGGTTTGCAAGAGGTTGTCAACTTCTTAAACTTACTTGCCTTATGCTTTTTGGTTTAGTGTACGTTTCAGTTCTTAGATACTATTCCTTATGCTTTGTTGGTTTTGAAAGTGATCTCCGCTGGAAAATAGTCATGTTTATATCAACACTCTGATGAAACAAAAAAAACAGGAGCCAAATTGTTTGTGAATAAGTGGAGATCCTTAGCTTACTTTACATGGATGTGAACTTTGTTATATGAAACACACATAGATATTTCAAAATGGCAGGATAAGAAGAGAACGCAGAAACATAGTTAAACCTGATATATAAAACGTATGTCATGACAAAGATGAGGATTATGAAGTTATGGTATCCACTTTTGTATTACTCAAGAATTTCTTTGAGAATTATCAAAATGAAAAACTGTAAAAGGTATGTCTTGGCATTGTTATCTAGGCTTTTAGTATTAGTTTATTTTGTGGAAAAAGCTTTTTTCTTTTTTGTTTTTGTTTGGATCATCTATTTTATATGTTTCTGACTAAGTTTGTAAGTCTGATCCTTTTTGTGATTCGCCTTTGGGTGGAATGTATCTTTTTTTTTTTGAACAACTGGTGGAATGTATCTTTAATAGTTGTAGTGTTCACTTTTTTTATTTGGTGGAAGGTGCGGAGAGATGTTCTATGGCCAATTCTATTATTTGCTATCATTTCAATAGTTGAAACGCCCATAAAACCAGACGTGATCAGGTGATCAGGCTATCTTGATAGTTGATAGATAATATACCATAACAAAACAACCTGGTATCTCTACCCCTGCTCTAATCTGCGTAAGCCTTTTCAAGATTATATAACCGATTATAACGTTCTCAGATTTGTTAACAATCTAAATGGCACAACCACTATGTTTTATTTTTATTGTCATCTCGAAACACACACATATACACTAAAGGTGGTGTGCAATTAACATTATCTTATTTGGACTATCAATGCTAAAGGTGATGCTGCACAACTAACAAATTAACAAGATGCTTAAACTAATTAAAATATTCATCCTATAGAACAGAACTAATTAAACTAATTTTTGCTAAGCCAAAGATTTTTTAAATCATTGAACTTCAAACACAGTTTTAAATTATAATAAATGATAAGACTTTTATAAATCTTTAATTATTTTTTTCCATCTACTTATCCGTCCGTAGGGCGGGTTTCCCCTAGTTAATGATATGAAAATTAAGATAATGACTAGAGGTCGTTTGTAGATTTTAAGATACCTTCCTATTTGACACCAAGAAGTGAAACAGCCTTACAATAAACAACTACATGACAACCAGCTGACCTCCTAACTAAGGCGTTACATCCTTCTACATTTCAATACTTATTGTTCAAGCTAAGGATTCAAGATATCTCATCTCCAACTTAAGAACTGGGTATAGAGATAATGATATGAAAATATTAGGATAATTGACTAGAAGTTGTTTGTAGTTATTATTTCCTATTCCTGTTTAGTTTAGCTTAGCTTAATAGCTTGTATATATACTTCTCCATGTGAATGAATACAAACATGCTTTCTCTAAATCATTACACAAGAGCCTCTAAGTTTTTTTGACTTGTCAGTCCTTATCTCTACCATGTGATCAAGGTTGGAGCAGATTGAGATCCCAGGCATTCTATAAGACTTAAGGAGCCTTGCAACTCTCTACTCCTCGTTATCTTTTAATTTTATTCCTTGTGCTGATAACTTCTTAGCTGATTCTCCGCAAAATCAGTTCTAGCGAACTTTAGTTATTCTCTTGCTGTACTCTAATTAAAAGTTTCTTAATATAAATCATAAATGTTGGCCATAAAAACGTTGGCCTCGCATGAGTATTCAAAGTTGGATTAACTAATTTAAAAACAAAGGCTGAAAAAATTCTTGTCTTTGTAGAAGCTTTCTCCAACACATAAGTATTCGTGTTTTCAAATATATAGACTATATGTACCCTTTTTGTTTGGTGATCAAGAATTCATGATAAAAGATTTTCACTTATGTTTCCTTATCGTTTTCAAATATCTAACTAAACATGTATGTATGTGCGATGTAAATTTATAACTGATTTTATAAAAAATTTAAAAACACGTTTTTTAGTTGAACAAAGAAAAAAGAAAAAAGAAAAAAAACGAAAGTAAAACGATGTTTTACACAGTCTTACACAATACTTCTGTATTAGTTTATAAAAAAATATTTTTAGATTTTTATATTTTAGAATATATATATATATATTGTTTTAGAAAAATAAGAAATATAGTTAATTTACAGTTTATATATTGATTAGATTATATAAATTCGTCTTTCATATTATTTTGCTATATTATTTGGTGTATACAAAGCATATAACATAGAAAAATAAATGAGTTTCTAAATATAATTTATTAAATATTATCAAAATATTTTAAAGTTTTAAGAAAGTAGAATTGATTCCATTATGAAAATAACAATTTAAAAACGGTACATATAATATATAATTATCAATTTATGATTTTAATAAAACAATATATTTACATAGGATTTCTAAAAATTATTATCTTATTATTTTATCAAATTGTGTTATATTTACGTTGTTTTAATTCAAATCAATGATTTATTTTAGAGTTTTATCATTTTAGTGGAATAAACAGTATAAATTAATAGTCGATAAATTATAAAAGAAATCTTATCCTAGTGATTTAGAATTTGTAAAGGACCATTAGGTGTTGGGTTTTACATTAGAGGCAGGCCTATTTACAACAGCTTTAAAATTTTGAAAGATTATGGGTCCTTATGGTTTTAACTTCTTTTCCAGCTATTATGCGCATAAGTAAAAGTTTTCACCACCACCGGAAACGGGTAAGACTCTGGAGAAAGAGGCTCTCAAAGCTTTTTACTGCTGGCTTTCTGTCTCCGGGAAAGGATGGTTCTTCTAATATCTCTATCGTCGGCTTTGTGTCTCTAGGAAGGATGGTTTTTAGCATCTCGATCACCAAAACTTATGTTCTTGTGTGGTGAATTAATATTAGTTTGAAGTCGTGGGAATACTGCTTTTGTTTGGTTCTTGTTGTTTCAGTCACTTCGTCGCATCCTAAGTTAGCTTTTTGGGTTCGTTTTTTGTGATTTATGTTCGCTGTGGAGGTACCTACTAGACCTTATCTTGGATCTTTGTGGTTTTGGTAGATGGTTTCTAGACGAAGCAGTTAACTTGACCTTCAGTTTTTCTCTTGTGAGGAGGTGGGTAGTCTTTATTCTGTAGGTCACTTGGCTGTCTTGCGAGTGTCCGCGTGTAAGAGCTGGTGGTCTTCTTTGACGTTTTCCCAAGTAGCGTTTCAAGGTCTTTTATCTTTGTATCTTAGTTTTAGTGGTGGTTTCTGGTCATGCAAGTTTCACATGGATAACAGCTACTGGAGTTGGTGTAGATTTGACCTCTCGATTGTTTCTGATGTTGCTGGTTCTAAATATGGTTTGGTGATAATCCCTTTAGGGTTGGGACTGCTCAAGACATTTGTTCTTTAGGTCAGCTTCATTAATATCGAATTCTTCTCGAAAGGTGGAAAGAATAGATTTGTGGACATATATAGGTTTAGGCTCAGTTTATGTCTTTATTTTATTTTGTTTGGTTTATGTGTTTTGTCTTTGGTTTCTTATCGATACTGTGTATCTCAACTTTCTTCGAGTTAAAAAAAAAAAAATGGTTTAAATTAACCAGTCAATGCAATTTTAACCGAATTGTGATTTATCCAGTTCTCCTTCGCGGCCACGCTTTTACTAATTTGCACATTATGGGTGACCTAACTTCTCTTGGTTAGTAGTAAAAACAAATGCAAACCAAACCCTATGAAACGATCCACGTAAACTTTCTTAGTTGAGTCTATCGATAATCTTTTGCTTTTTGATTGACGAAGAATGTTAGGCCTGCGGTTTTTGTCCAAACCGAATGCGCCGAACCGAACATAACCGAATTTTTTGGTTTTCGATTTGGTTATGATTTTTAATTCGGTTCAGCTCGGTCGAATTTTGAAAATAATTCGGTCTTCGGTTCAGTTCAGTTTTCGATTTAAAAATGAAAATATTTTTTTTTTAAAACCGAAAAACAAACCGAAATTAACCGAAACTATCGAATTTAACCGAAATACCGAGTTTAACCGAAAATATCTGATTTTTTAAGAAAACTATACCGAAATTAACCAAAAAATGGTTATTTTCGAAAATAAAATTAAAAACCGAAAATAACAGATAATCGAACCGAACCAAAATTTAATTCTGTTAAATTTGAAATTGTTTTCAAAATTTTGGTTATCCGAAAACTGACGGTTCGGTTAGGTTTCGGAAAACCGAAATCACATGGCTAAAATATATATTAGTTAAGTCCATCAATTAATCTTTAATTTTATTAAAAAATAGCTCTCCAGTAAATTCTTGCAAACTCTAAAAACTCTTCAATATATTGTTAATTTAAAAATACAAGGTGATGTAGATTGAAAAAACCTCGGTTTCTCTAGCTAACTTTATGAAAAGACACATGTGAAGATAGAGATTTAGAACTCGGTGCTCGTAATCCAGTGGTTAAAGGTTCACGGCCGTGAGTTCCGCCATCTAGATTCGAATTTCGATAACTGTCGATTAAAATGGCATAGAAAAAGTGACTTTCTTAGATGTCTTCGGTGGACTCTCCGATTTAATTCCGGTATACAATCGTTAGACGGTAGTCGAATCTATTTCAAGGATATCCAGATATCAGGATCGTAAAAAAAAAGATTGAGTTTTAAAGATGTTCAACTCATGATAAAGTTTTTATTTCATGAACTATTTGTCAGTTCAAAATAATAATATTATTTTTTAAAGCACGGTTGAAATAAAAAGGGGTAGAAATCGTTGAATAGTTATGTCCCAACACAATCTGGCCAGATCAAAAGAACCGAATTTAAAACAAGAAAGTGGAGATCACAATTGATCCAAAATCCAAACTAGTTAAATAGTACAATAAATTAAAAGATGTTAAAGGGCCAATGTGTAGCGTGGGAGGTTGAAGATTGGTAGGCAAGCTGACATGTCACCCATATCTGCCTTCTTCAAGCAAGCATGGAGTGGGAGACAATTCATGGTCTCTTATTTAAAAAGATATATAATCGCAGAAACAATGAATAAGTGAATTTGCCAATGCAGATAATAATAACACTTAAAACGATGTATAATCGCAAGAATATAATACTAAGTGAATTTGGATATGCAGATAACAATCCGGGTATTAAAGTTCACAACCACTGTCACTGGTAGCTACCGACAAATCAAAAGTTTTAAAGAATACATTTATTAGACTCAAATTCAGTATGCTTTCAAATTACACTTTTGCAGGATTGAAAGGAATAACGAAGTCGAAGTGTATTATTAGAGTATATCATTCATGTAACATATACGTTTTGAAGAGTACTCTTTGTTTTTTTTCCCTCGAAGATTACTCTTTGTTTTGATCCGAATTTTCCTTTTTAAAATAATTTTTATTCAAACCACGTTTGTTAGAAAATATGGCAAAAAGATATTCAAAAAGAATATCATAAGGTCAAACTTTATATAGGAATTTATGAAGTGGGAAGAATAGTTATAAGTGGATGCTCATTTGGTCAACCTTTGTAAGTGAGAAAATAAAAAGGCGAGAAATGGGCCATCATACTTTCTCATATTCTTTATCAAAAAATAATCATAAGCAAAAATTAAATCATTTCTTTGATTAATTCTAATTATTAGCCACCCACCCACCCACCCATAAATCAAATAAATCAACAAAAAAAAACTCTCCTCTCCTTCTTAAGAACAAGCCTCTTGGGGGTTTCATTTAATCCCAGTTATCTTCCAAACTTCATCAAAATAACTTCTTAGTAAACAAAAATATTCTTAGTATTTCTCTTGAGATCTTGAAGCTTTTTATTACAAAGATCATTTTCTTTTCTTCAGATGGGTCTTGATGATTCATGCAACACAGGTCTTGTTCTTGGTTTAGGCTTCTCACCAACGCATAATAGTTACAATTATGACATCAAGAAGTCCTCCGTCACTGTTGACCACCATGTCAATCCGTCGTTGACCCTAAGCCTCTCCGGTGAGAGTTACAAGGTTGAGATGACGGTCTCCGGTGCCGGAGACCAGATTTATGGGCAGACTTCGTCCCAAAGCGGAATCTCATCGTTCTCGAGCGGAAGGATAAAGAGAGAAAGAGAAGTTTGTGGCGACGGCGAAGAAGAGGCGGAGGAGACGGCGAAAAGAGTGGTGTGTTCGAGAGTGAGGGATGATCATGAAAACGAAGAAGGTGTTAGTGCTCGTAAAAAAGCTTAGACTCAATAAACAACAATCTGCTCTTCTTGAAGATAGCTTCAAACTGCATAGCACTCTTAATCCCGTATGATATAGTTAATTCTAATTAATCTAATCAGTTTTATCTATTTACGTTGGCATGTCTTGATTATTTTTTTCTATAAAATTCACAGAAGCAAAAACAAGTTCTTGCGAGACAGTTGAATCTAAGGCCCAGGCAAGTTGAAGTATGGTTCCAAAACAGGAGAGCCAGGTAAAATTGAAATGATTAAATTTCAAGAAAATTTTGGTCACATATATTACCCTTTTCCTTATATATATATATATATATTTTTTTTTTAAATGAAAAAATTGGATAGGACAAAACTAAAGCAAACAGAAGTGGATTGTGAGTTTTTGAAGAAATGTTGTGAGACTTTGACGGATGAGAATAGAAGGCTTCTAAAAGAGCTCCAAGATCTCAAGGCTTTAAAGATGTCTCAACCTTTTTACATGCATATGCCGCCGGCAACGCTAATGATGTGTCCTTCTTGTGAGAGACTCGGCGGTGGTGGTGCTGGAGGAGGCGGTGGAAGTACGGTGGCGGTTGATGGAGGAACGACGAAGGGAGCATTCTCCATCGTCACAAAGCCTCGCATCTACAGCCCTTTCATGAAGCCTTCTGCAGCTTGTTAATTACTTATTAATTAATTTGTTTCTGTTTTTTTATATCTAATTAGGAATGGGGTATAGTCTTCATAGATAACACTCTTCAACGATCCCACTTAATTTTTCGGTGGGATCGTTCATTGTTGGTTGATGAAGAAAAAAGTTCGTAACTATAGTTTTCAATTTGTAGAGAAAAAAAGAAATAAGATATATATAATACCAGTACTTACTAATCCATCTTCTTTTATTCTTTTTCAAATATATCATTTTGGGTCAAATTCAAATATATCATTAATAATATAACTTTGCTTTTAAAGACATGAATAATTTTGATCAAAAAAAAAAAGACATGAATAATTATCTAATGAAATTTGTACAACTGCAATGATTGATTACGTCTTCCTTAACAAATGATTGTTTGTTCATGCGAATTTATTATAGTTTCTATTATAAGATTATAATTAAATGTGGGTTCTAATTTTCGTTAATAGTATCTCCAAACCATTACATTATTTTAGTTTCAGAATCACAATATTTTAATGTGATTTAACGCTAAATTGTTTGATCTCTAACCTAATTTAAAACTTTATTTAGTGTAATTTTTACACATAATCTTTCTTACCCAAAACTAAATTTATACTATTTTAATACTATTTTATAATTTCGTAGCTTTGAAAAATATTTTTAGAATATCTCCAAAAAATTTTCAAACCTTTAAATTTGAAGTTTTTTCTCCAAAAGACCTTTAAACCCTTAAATTTTGAGTACATGAGTAGTAAAATCTCAAATTTAATGTATCACTATTCAAGTGTTCAAAACACTATTTACTTTTAATTTCAGTCATTATATTTTTATAACTTAAATATAATTGTATTAGTTTTCTTTTAATTCAATCCTTATAACTTTATATATTCACACTTAAATATTAAAAAATATCATATGTATATATATATATACATAAAATATATAAATATGTTAAAATAAAATAAAAATTAATATAAAATATTGGGTAGTTTGTATGGAACACTATGGAAATAACAATAGTGGATTATTTATTTTGGAGAATTAAGGACTATATGGAGGTTCATCAATTTGCATGAATATTATAGTATATATAGAAAGCGAAGAATACCAAAACGTTTAGTAATCTAGATACGGATCCTCACCTCACTTTTTCGGTCGCTGAGAGGGAAACAAGATTGTGGAATGAGGCACAAAATATTAACACGAGGGGATCGGTACAAGCAGAGACAAGGCCACTCCCAATAATACCAGGAAGATGGTGTTTCACAGATGCTTCCTGGAAAGATGGGGATAATTTCTCGGGATAAGGATGGTATAGTACTCTGGAGGGTTTTGCGGGTCTAATGGGAGTAAGGAATACAAGAGCTAGTTTATCCCCTCTCCATGCAGAGGTGGAGACTCTAATTTGGGTACTGGAGTGTATGAGAAATCTACGACAGCGTCAGGTGACGTTTACAACGGATTGTACTCAATTGGTAAAGATGGTGTCGGAACCAGAGGAGTGGCCAGCTTTTGCAACTTATCTGCAGGAAATCAAGATCTTGCAAGAAAACTTCCAAAATTCACAAATCATTCATGTACCTAAGACGGCGAATTCAAGGGCGGATTATCTAGCACGAGGTGTCAGACAGCAAACGTCTTTTGTCGTTCACATGGATGTCGAGTTACCTGCTTGGATTACAGAATCTATATGAGTCTGTTTTCTCTTTTGATTACAAAAAAAAATTAACAATAGTGAGTAGCTTGTATTTTCAAAATTTTATGAATTAATGTATGTTTTATATTATTGTTTTATGTATTTTTGTGTTATAATAAATTGTATTTATAAATATTATGTGTAATATTTTAATGTGCATGTATTATTTACATATAAAAATTTAGTGATTATAATTAGTTTATATTAAAATTAAGGACTAAAATGAAAATTACATAAAATTTTAAAAATAAATTTAAAGTTCTTTTAGAACAATTCACCCTCAAAGTCTCATTCTGAGGATTCCCAGCCTCAAAATGAGGTTCCTTCTTGGACATATAGCTTCGCTCCTTCCTTGAATTGAAACGTCTTGTAAGCGTTCTTACTTATATTGATTCATTTAAGAAAAAGATCGTGCATATATATATATATATATAATAATAAGTAGTATTCACTTATACAGTATTTGGTAATTACAAACTTGGTAAAGGTCTATTTCTCTACTAGCCGCCCATCTAAATGAAACACTGGTGCCAACTTGGTTTTGTTTTTCAACCGTAGAACCAAACATGGAAATATAATTGATTGAAATAAATCTCATACCAAGAAATAAAACACTTATAATTAAATAGATGGAAAATCTAAAAATTTGGAGAAAGTAAAGGTAGTGAATAGAACAATTGAAGAAAGATTCAACATAGTAAATACAATATTTTCTCATATCAGAAAAATTGAAATATTTTTAAATTACATATTTATTAATTTTGGCTCCAGAGACAACGGATTTTGTTATTAGATTATCCAACAGTAGCAGAAACTGAAAATCATTTCATGTGTGTGAATGATTTTAAGTGACGGAGCTAAAGGGTGTGGGGCTAGGAGGTTAGCTCACGTGTATTGATACATCTCCTTAAACTTAGACCTTAATTAACAACAATAATAAATAATATATGAAAAAAAAAGTAAACAATATTAGCACTGAGACAAAACAAAAAAACCAATACACACAATGCCTAAACGTGTGAACATATGTATTAGAATATCATCCATAAATTACAACAATCGGAAAAGAATAGAGTTGAATATTACAAAACTTAATAGCAAAGACAAGAATTTTATTTTATGAAAACAAAAAAGGAGATATATAATTTATCAGTTTCAAAAAAAAAATATATATATATAATTTATAGTATATAAATGATTTTGAAGATTTTTAGTGATAGATGATCTTGTCTTTAAGGGGTAAGGTGGGACATACTTCACGTGATATTCTCATATTTTTATTCTCACGGCCATGCTATAGATATGTGGGACTAATTTGACTACTTTTCATACTTCATAGTATACCTATATTTATTATACACGTATATTCATTTTGTGAACTACATACATGGAAACGAGACGTATTTGTTAACATATACGTGAAAATGACAAAGAGAGATATTCATAAAGTACTTATTTGATTCATGAATACCACATAAAGTATCATATTCATGAATCTTCCAGTTTCAAACGTATATGTGTAATACTGTAGTGTGGATAGATGCAGTTTATCTTAGCCCCTAATAAATAATACCATTATTGCTAAGTGCTAATCCATTCGGTAACACTAAGTGAATCTCTTTCAAAACTTATCGGTCGGATTAGTTGATAGAGTTTGATGGAGTTTCCAAACGTTTGAAAGAAAAAAAATCAGTCTTTCAAACTAAGAGGTTAGAATAGAGCCTTAGAGGTAAACTCGTAATAAAAGGACATCCACGTCGGAAAGATATGTCGTCGATCTCCACGAGTAATATGGATGTGTATTTTCACTGAAAGTAAAACATTTAGGTACCTGCATTGGTGAATCTCTTACCAAAATCTATTACAAAATTTTCCGTGTAGAATAATATATTGCATGCGTGATGATGGAGGAGGAGATGTCGAGAGAGTCCACAAGAAAATCATAGGATCGGTGACCCTGAAATTATGGTGGTGGACCATTTAATGATGAGATGACTTTCCGGGTAAATCGGTTACTTTCACCGAAACTCACATCTAATTTTACGGACTCATTCACTCTTATTGTCCCTTTTCTTCTTTTATCCTTTTCAAGATTATTATAGAGTTTGCTTTGCTGATTGTGCATGGACGAAGGATGATAAGTTTGCTCTGTCGAACTGTGAGATCAGAAAAGAAGATGATAGAGGCAATAAATCACCGAAGAAACTTATCCGCTTTACACGCAAAATGTAAAACTTTGATATAAGCTATAGAGTGCATGAACACCCTAAATTACTCAGAAGTCGTTTTCGCAACAGAATGTTCTCAATTAGTAAAAATGATATCCTTACAGGAAGAATTGTCAGTTTTTACTACACATTTGGAGGAATTTCAACGCACTAAGACTTTTTTTCTTACTTTTAAGATCCGACATACTACAAAAACACATAATCTAGTAGCGAACAAGTTTGTACGAGGTGCTAGACGTTCCCCTTCAACTATATTCTATATCGATTCGATGTCTCTAATTTGATTTTCCGAACCGATGGTGCAGACTTTATAATTCAGTTTATTGTCGTAAAAAAAAACACCTTAGGGTAAATCATTAAGTTTTCTTAATATTATACTATTAAGAAAATTTTAATCCAATTCTGGTTTTACCTTGTGATGCTTAATTCAGATTTCAACGAGGCTTAGACATGCGTAGATAACATTAGTTGTTATTCCAAAACAAAATTAAAGGTTATTTATATAGATGTAGATCCTTAGTTGTGTTTTTTTAACAAAACTCCTAATAAATGTTTGTGGTGTCAAAATCTAATATTCGGCTATGGACTTAGGTTATACAAAGTAATTGAGAAAAATAAACAAATTTTTTGGTCGACGACTATTTCCAAACAAAAACATCAAAATCTTTAGGTGAAGCCAGAAAATAACCTTAAAAACAAAAAAACATACAAACCTCAAAATCTTAAAAGAAGATGAAGTTATAGCAAAGAGACGGCCAACATGATCAATAAGCCATTGATTGCTAAAAATTGAGCTTCGGTGAAGTAACTTGGAGAAATGATCAATAAGCCATTGATTGCTAAAAATTGAGCCATCATGATGAACTTTATAAATTGCTTTTAGTTACATTTATTGATTTCAAAATTAGAAGATTAATACATGAAGTTTGTAATATATGTGGCCGTTGTAGCAGATATCTAAAATGTAAAATGCTCAATCAAGCTAAGACAACAATTTAGTATTAGACAGGCCAAATTATGATGAAATATCATACTATATGTTACTCTATTAATCATGGTTCTTATTAGGCGACTATTTCTTTTAACGGCAGATAATTATGTATTGGAAATTATAAAGAATATTATAAATGATTTTATAATTGATAATTTTATATGTAATATAAGGATTCACGT
>NC_079518.1:7312481-7340459 GCF_000801105.2 Raphanus sativus | reverse complement strand
CTAAGTTTTGTGATAATTTTAAAATTTCATAATGCTACTATTCTATCAATCACTTTATTACAAATATTAATGAGAGTATACTTTTTACAGTGTACTGCTTCTACAGCATAGTGCTTCTTCGCTAAATAATAAAAATTTATAAAATGTTATATTTTCTAAAAAAATATATTTTTACAAAACAACTATTTTTTAAATGTATATGTGACATCTTTGTCAGCAGAATTAGCACGACCATGATTAATGTAGATGTAGCATCAAATTCAACAAAATTAGCTGATGCGACAATCGAAATATGATTTGGCTAAAAAATAAACATTAAATATGTTATTGAATTTTTTGAAAATGCACATATGTTTTAGCACGACCATATAAATCAGATATGAATTGAACATATTGCAATATACTCTATTAGGAATGAAATAACCATTTTTCTAAAAAAATACAATCTAGTATGGATTACACATGACGACTCAGATAGTACAACTAGACGTGAATCCTTATATTACATATAGAATTATCGATTATAAAATTATTTATAATATTCTTTATAATTTCCAATACATAATTATTTGCCGTTAAAAGAAATAGTCACGTAATAAGAACCATGATTAATAGAGTAACATATAGTATGATATTTCATCATAATTTGGCCTGTCTAATATTAAATTGTTGTCTTAGCTTGATTGAGCATTTTACATTTTAGATATTTGCTACAACGGCCACATATATTACAAACTTCATGTATTAATCTTCTAAATTTTGAAATCAATAAATGTAACTAAAAGCAATTTATAAAGTTCATCATTTCTCCAAGTTACTTCACCGAAGCTCAATTTTTAGCAATCAATGGCTTATTGATCATGTTGGCCGTGTCTTTGCTATAACTTCATCTTCTTTTAAGATTTTGAGGTTTGTATGTTTTTTGTTTTTAAGGTTATTTTCTGGCTTCACCCAAAGATTTTGATGTTTTTGTTTTGGAAATAGTCGTCGACCAAAAGATTTGTTTATTTTTCTCAATTACTTTGTATAACCTAAGTCCATAGCCGAATACTAGATTTTGACACCACAAACATTTATTAGGAGTTTTGTTAAGAAAACACAACTAAGGATCTACATCTATATAAATAACCTTTAATTTTGTTTTGGAATAACAACTAATGTTATCTACGCATGTCTAAGCCTCGTTGAAATCTGGATTAAGCATCACAAGGTAAAACCAGAATTGGATTAAAATTTTCTTAATAGTATAATATTAAGAAAACTTAATGATTTACCCTAAGGTGTTTTTTTACCACAATAAACTGAATTATAAAGTCTGCATCATCGGTTCGGAAAATCAAATTGGAGACATCGAATCAATATAGAATATAGTTGAAGGGGAACGTCTAGCACCTCGTGCAAACTTGTTCGCCACTAGATTATGTGTTTTTGTAGTATGTCGGATCTTAAAAGTAAAAAAGAAAGTCTTACTGCGTTGAAATTCCTCCAAATGTGTAGCAAAAGCTGGCAATTCTTCTTATAAGGATATCATCTTTACTAATTGAGAACATTCTGTTGCGAAAACGACTTCTGAATAATTTAGGGTGTTCATTCACTCTATAGCTTATATCAAAGTTTTACATTTTGCGTGTAAAGCGGATAAACTTCTTCGATGATTTATTGCCTCTATCATCTTCTTTTCTGATCCCACAGTTCGACAGAGCAAACTTATCATCCTTCGTCCATGCACAATCAGCAAAGCAAACTCTATAATAATCTTGAAAAGGATAAAAGAAGAAAAGGGACAATAAGAGTGAATGAGTCCGTGAAATTAGATGTGAGTTCTGGTGAAAGTAACCGATTTACCCGGAAAGTCATCTCATCATTAAATGGTCCACCACCATAATTTCAGGGTCACCGATCCTATGATTTTCTTGTGGACTCTCTCGACATCTCCTCCTCCATCATCACGCATGCAATATATTATTCTACACGGAAAATTTTGTAATAGATTTTGGTAAGAGATTCACCAATGCAGGTACCTAAATGTTTTACTTTCAGTGAAAATACACATCCATATTACTCGTGGAGATCGACGACATATCTTTCCGACGTGGATGTCCTTTTATTACGAGTTTACCTCTAAGGCTCTATTCTAACCTCTTAGTTTGAAAGACTGATTTTTTTTTCTTTGAAACGTTTCGAAACTCCATCAAACTCTATCAACTAATCCGACCGATAAGTTCTGAAAGAGATTCACTTAGTGTTACCGAATGGATTAGCACTTAGCAATAATGGTATTATTTATTAGGGGCTAAGATAAACTGCATCTATCCACACTACAGTATTACACATATACGTTTGAAACTGGAAGATTCATGAATATGATACTTTATGTGGTTCATGAATCAAATAAGTACTTTATGAATATCTCTCTTTGTCATTTTCACGCGTATATGTTAACAAATACGTCTCGTTTCCATGTATGTAGTTCACAAAATGAATATACGTGTATAATAAATACAGGTATACTATGAAGTATGAAAGGTAGTCAAATTAGTCCCACATATCTATAGCATGGCCGTGAGAATAAAAATATGAGAATATCACGTGAAGTATGTCCCACCTAACCCCTTAAAGACAAGATCATCTATCACTAGAAATCTTCAAAATCATTTATGTAGTATAAATTATATATTTCCTTTTTTGTTTTCATAAAATAAAATTCTTGTCTTTGCTATTAAGTTTTGTAATATTCGACTCTATTCTTTTCCGATTGTTGTAATTTATGGATGATATTCTAATACATATGTTCACACGTTTAGGCATTGTGTGTATTGGGTTTTTTGTTTTGTCTGTGACTCAGTGCTAATATTGTTTACTTTTTTTCATATATTATTTACTATTGTTGTTAATTAAGGTCTAAGTTTAAGGAGATGTATCAATACACGTGAGCTAACCTCCTAGCCCCACACCCTTTAGCTCCGTCACTTAAAATCATTCACACACATGAAATGATTTTCAGTTTCTGCTACTGTTGGATAATCTAATAACAAAATCCGTTGTCTCTGGAGCCAAAATTAATAAATATGTAATTTAAAAATATTTCAATTTTTCTGATATGAGAAAATATTGATTTACTATGTTGAATCTTTCTTCAATTGTTCTATTCACTACCTTTACTTTCTCCAAATTTTTAGATTTTCCATCTATTTAATTATAAGTGTTTTATTTCTTGGTATGAGATTTATTTCAATCAATTATATTTCCATGTTTGGTTCTACGGTTGAAAAACAAAACCAAGTGGCACCAGTGTTTCATTTAGATGGGCGGCTAGTAGAGAAATAGACCTTTACCAAGTTTGTAATTACCAAATACTGTATAAGTGAATACTACTTATTATACATATATATATATATATGCACGATCTTTTTGTTAAATGAATCAATATAAGTAAGAACGCTTGGTGCATAAAAGAAGGGTAAGAACGCTTACAAGACGTTTCAATTCGAGGAAGGAGCGAAGCTATATGTCCAAGAAGGAAACCTCATTTTGAGACTGGGAATCCTCAAAATGAGAGTTTGAGGGTGAGTTGTTCTAAAAAAAACTTTAAATTTATTTTTAAAATTTTATGTAATTTGCATTTTAGTCCTTAATTTTAATATAAACTAATTATAATCACTAAATTTTTATATGCAAATAAAACATACACATTAAAATATTACACACAATATTTATAAATACAATTTATTATAACACAAAAATACATAAAACAATAATATAAAACATACATTAATTCATAAAATTTTGAAAATACAAGCTCCTCACTATTGTTATTTTTTTGTAGTCAAAAGAGAAAACAGACTCATATAGACTATGTAATCCAAACAGGTAACTCAGCATCCATGTGAACGACAAAAGACGTTTGCTGTCTGACACTTCGTACTAGATAATTCGCCGTCCTAGGTACATAAATGATTTGTGAAATCTGGAAGTTTTCTTGCAAGATCTTAATTTCCTGCAGATAAGTTGGAAAAACTGGTCACTCTTCTGATTCCGACACCATCTTTACCAATTGAGTACAATCCGTTGCAAACGTCACCTAACGCTGTCGTAGATTTCTCATACACTCCAGTGCCCAAATTAGAGCCTCCACCTCTGCATGGAGAGGGGATAAACTAGCTCTTGTATTTCTTGCTCCCATTAAATCCACAAAACCCTTCAGAATACTATACCATCCTTGTCCCGAGAAATCCCCATCTTTCCAGGAAGCATCTGTGAAACACCATCTTCCCGGTATTATTGGGAGTGGCCTTGTCTCTGCTTGTACCGATCCCCTCGTGTTAATATCTTGTGCCTTATTCCACAATCTTATTTTCCTCTCAGCGACTGAAAAAGTGAGTTGAGGATCCGTATCTAGATTACTAAACGTTTTGATATTCCTCTCTTTCCATATATTTCCATGCAAATTGATGAACCTCCATATAGTCCTTAATTCTCCAAAATAGGTGATCCACTATTGTTACTTCCATAGTGTTTCATACAAACTACCCAATATTTTATATTAATTTTTATTTTATTTTAACATATTTATATATTTTATGTATATATATATATACATATGATATTTTTTAATATTTAAGTGAAATATATAAAGTTATAAGGATTGAATTAAAAGAAAACTAATACAATTATATTTAAGTTATAAAAATATAATGACTTAAATTAAAAGTAAATAGTGTTTTGAACACTTGAATGACTTAAATTAAAAGTAAATAGTGTTTTGAACACTTGAATAGTAATACATCAAATTTGAAATTTTATTATTCATGTACTCAAAATTTAAGGGTTAAAGGTCTTTTAGAGAAAAACCTTAAAATTTAAAAGTTTGGAAAACTTTTGGAGATATTCTAAAACTATTTTTTCAAAGCTACACAATTATAAAATAGTATTAAAATAGTATAAATTTAGTTTTGGGTAAGAAAGATTATGTGTAAAAATTACACTAAATAAAGTTTTAAATTAGGTTAGAGATAAAACAATTTAGCGTTAAAATCACATTAAAATATTGTGATTCTGAAACTAAAATAATGTAATGGTTTGGAGATACTATTAACGAAAATTAGAACCCACATTTAATTATAATCTTATAATAGAAACTATAATAAATTCGCATGAACAAAACAATCATTTGTTAAGGAAGACGTAATCAATCATTGCAGTTGTACAAATTTCATTAGATAATTATTCATGTCTTTAAAAGCAAAGTTATATTATTAATGATATATTTGAATTTGACCCAAAATGATATATTTGAAAAAAGAATAAAAGAAGATGGATTAGTAAGTACTGGTATTATGTGACAAAAAAAAAAAAAAGTACTGGTATTATATATATCTTATTTCTTTTTTTCTCTACAAATTGAAAACTATAGTTACGAACTTTTTTCTTCATCAACCAACAATGAACGATCCCACCGAAAAATTAAGTGGGATCGTTGAAGAGTCTTATCTATGAAGAGTATACCCCATTCCTAATTAGATATAAAAAACAGAAACAAATTAATTAATAAGTAATTAACAAGCTGCAGAAGGCTTCATGAAAGGGCTGTAGATGCGAGGCTTTGTGACGATGGAGAATGCTCCCTTCGCCGTTCCTCCATCAACCGCCACCGTACTTCCACCGCCTCCTCCAGCACCACCACCGCCGAGTCTCTCACAAGAAGGACACATCATTAGCGTTGCCGGCGGCATATGCATGTAAAAAGGTTGAGACATCTTTAAAGCCTTGAGATCTTGGAGCTCTTTTAGAAGCCTTCTATTCTCATCCGTCAAAGTCTCACAACATTTCTTCAAAAACTCACAATCCACTTCTGTTTGCTTTAGTTTTGTCCTATCCAATTTTTTCATTTAAAAAAATATATATATATAAGGAAAAGGGTAATATATGTGACCAAAATTTTCTTGAAATTTAATCATTTCAATTTTACCTGGCTCTCCTGTTTTGGAACCATACTTCAACTTGCCTGGGCCTTAGATTCAACTGTCTCGCAAGAACTTGTTTTTGCTTCTGTGAATTTTATAGAAAAAAATAATCAAGACATGCCAACGTAAATAAGATAAAACTGATTAGATTAATTAGAATTAACTATATCATACGGGATTAAGAGTGCTATGCAGTTTGAAGCTATCTTCAAGAAGAGCAGATTGTTGTTTATTGAGTCTAAGCTTTTTACGAGCACTAACACCTTCTTCGTTTTCATGATCATCCCTCACTCTCGAACACACCACTCTTTTCGCCGTCTCCTCCGCCTCTTCTTCGCCGTCGCCACAAACTTCTCTTTCTCTCTTTATCCTTCCGCTCGAGAACGATGAGATTCCGCTGTGGGACGAAGTCTGCCCATAAATCTGGTCTCCGGCACCGGAGACCGTCATCTCAACCTTGTAACTCTCACCGGAGAGGCTTAGGGTCAACGACGGATTGACATGGTGGTCAACAGTGGCGGAGGACTTCTTGATGGCATAATTGTAACTATTATGCGTTGGTGAGAAGCCTAAACCAAGAACAAGACCTGTGTTGCATGAATCATCAAGACCCATCTGAAGAAAAGAAAATGATCTTTGTAATAAAAGCTTCAAGATCTCAAGAGAAATACTAAGAATATTTTTGTTTGCTAAGAAGTTATTTTGATGAAGTTTGGAAGATAACTGGGATTAAATGAAACCCCCAAGAGGCTTGTTCTTAAGAAGGAGAGGAGAGTTTTTTTTTGTTGATTTATTTGATTTATGGGTGGGTGGGTGGGTGGCTAATAATTAGAATTAATCAAAGAAATGATTTAATTTTTGCTTATGATTATTTTTTGATAAAGAATATGAGAAAGTATGATGGCCCATTTCTCGCCTTTTTATTTTCTCCCTTACAAAGGTTGACCAAATGAGCATCCACTTATAACTATTCTTCCCACTTCATAAATTCTTATATAAAGTTTGACCTTATGATATTCTTTTTGAATATCTTTTTGCCATATTTTCTAACAAACGTGGTTTGAATAAAAATTATTTTAAAAAGGAAAATTCGGATCAAAACAAAGAGTAATCTTCGAGGGAAAAAAACAAAGAGTACTCTTCAAAACGTATATGTTACATGAATGATATACTCTAATAATACACTTCGTTATTCCTTTCAGTCCTGCAAAAGTGTAATTTGAAAGCATACTGAATTTGAGTCTAATAAATGTTAGATTCTTTAAAACTTTTGATTTGTCGGTAGCTACCAGTGACAGTGGTTGTGAACTTTAATACCCGGATTGTTATCTGCATATCCAAATTCACTTAGTATTATATTCTTGCGATTATACATCGTTTTAAGTGTTATTATTATCTGCATTGGCAAATTCACTTATTCATTGTTTCTGCGATTATATATCTTTTTAAATAAGAGACCATGAATTGTCTCCCACTCCATGCTTTGCTTGAAGAAGGCAGATATGGGTGACATGTCAGCTTGCCTACCGATCTTCAACCTCCCACGCTACACATTGGCCCTTTAAATAGATTCGACTACCGTCTAACGATTGTATACCGGAATTAAATCGGAGAGTCCACCGAAGACCTCTAAGAAAGTCACTTTTTCTATGCCATTTTAATCAACAGTTACCGAAATTCGAATCTAGATGGCAGAACTCACGGCCGTGAATCTTTAATCACTGGATTACGAGCACCGAGTTCTAAATCTCTATTTTCACATGTGTCTTTTCATAAAGTTAGCTAGAGAGGTTTTTTTCAATCTACATCACGTTGTATTTTTAAATTAACAATATATTGAAGAGTTTTTAGAGTTTGCAAGAATTTATTGGAGAGCTATTTTTTAATAAAAATTAAAGATTAATTGATGGACTTAACTAATATATATTTTAGCCATGTGATTTCGGTTTTCCGAAACCTAACCGAACCGTCAGTTTTCGGATAACCAAAATTTTGAAAAACAATTTTAAATTTAACAGAATTAAATCTTGGTTCGGTTCGATTATCGGTTATTTTCGGGTTTTTAAGTTTATTTTCGAAAATAACCATTTTCGGTTAATTTTGGTATAGTTTTCTTAAAAATCAGATATTTTCGGTTAAACTCGGTATTTCGGTTAAAATCGATAGTTTCGGTTAATTTCGTTTCGTTTTTCGGTTTTAAAAATAATTATTTTCATTTTAAATTGAAAACTGAACTGAACAAAGACCGAATTATTTTCAAAATTTTTACCGAACTGAACCGAATTGAAAATCGTAACCAAATCGAAAACCGAAAAATTCGGTTATGTTCGGTTCGGCGCATTCGGTTTGGACAAAAACCGCAGGCCTAACATTCTTCGTCAATCAAAAAGCAAAAGATTATCGATAGACTCAACTAAGAAAGTTTACGTGGATCGTTTCATAGGGTTTGTTTGCATTTGTTTTTACTACTAACCAAGAGAAGTTAGGTCACCCATAATGTGCAAATTAGTAAAAGCGTGGCCGCGAAGGAGAACTGGATAAATCACAATTCGGTTAAAATTGCATTGACTGGTTAATTTAAACCATTTATTTATAACCACCATTGTAATATCATGATATTAAAAGTTATGTTATTGTGAAAACTTTACTTATGCGCATAATAGCTGGAAAAGAAAAAAACACAATAGCTGGAAAAAAACAATGTTGTATATTGAATGATTGATTATTGAAAGAAGCAATTCTGTAAATTATATAAAAGGCTCAAGTTAAAAACCATAAGGACCCATAATCTTTCAAAATTTTAAAAGCTGTTGTAAATAGGCCTGCCTCTAATGTAAAACCCAACACCTAATGGTCCGTTACAAATTCTAAATCACTAGGATAAGATTTCTTATATAATTATCGACTATTAATTTATACTGTTATATTCCACTAAAATGATAAAACTCTAAAATAAATCATTGATTTTGAATTAAAACAATGTAAATATATACACAATTTGATAAAATAATAAGATAATAATTTTTTAGAAATCCTATGTAAATATATTGTTTTATTTAAAATCATAAATTGATAATTATATATTATTATGTACCGTTTTTAAATTGTTATATTCATAATGGAATCAATTTCTACTTTCTTAAAAACTTTAAAATATTTTGATAATATTTAATAAAATTATATTTAGAAACTCATTTATTTTCTATGTTATATGCTTTATATACACCAAATAATATAGCAAAATAATATGAAAGACGAATTTATATAATCTAATCAATATATAAACTGTAAATTTAACTATATTTCTTATTTTTCTAAAACAAAATATATTATATATATATATATATATATATTCTAAAATATAAAAATCTAAAAATATTTTTTTATAAATTAATAAAATATTATAGTCTAGTATTATTAATTTATTAGATTTTACCATACAGAAGTACTGTGTAAGACTGTGTAAAACATCGTTTACTTTCATTTTTACTTTTTTCTTTTTTCTTTGTTCAACTAAAAACGTGTTTTTAATTTTTTTATAAAATCAGTTATAAATTTACATCGCACATACATACATGTTTAGTTAGATATTTGAAAACGATAAGGAAACATAAGTGAAAATCTTTTATCATGATTTTTATCACCAAACAAAAATTACATTAGTCTATATATTTGAAAACACGAATACTTATGTGTTGGAGAAAGCTTCTACAAAGACAAGAATTTTTTCAGCCTTTGTTTTTAAATTATTTAATCCAACTTTGAATACTCATGCGAGGCCAACGTTTTTATGGTCAACATTTATGATTTATATTAAGAAACTTTTAATTAGAGTACAACAAGAGAATAACTAAAGTTCGCTAGAACTGATTTTGCGGAGAATCAGCTAAGAAGTTATCAGCACAAGGAATAAAATTAAAAGATAACGAGGAGTAGAGAGTTGCAAGGCTCCTTATGTCTTATAGAATGCCTGGGATCTCATTCTGCTCCAACCTTGATCACATGGTAGAGATAAGGACTGACAAGTCAAAAAAAACTTAGAGGCTCTTGTGTAATGATTTAGAGAAAGCATGTTTGTATTCATTCACATGGAGAAGTATATATACAAGCTATTAAGCTAAGCTAAACTAAACAGGAATAGGAAATAATAACTACAAACAACTTCTAGTCAATTATCCTAATATTTTCATATCATTATCTCTATACCCAGTTCTTAAGTTGGAGATGAGATATCTTGAATCCTTAGCTTGAACAATAAGTATTGAAATGTAGAAGGATGTAACGCCTTAGTTAGGAGGTCAGCTGGTTGTCATGTAGTTGTTTATTGTAAGGCTGTTTCACTTCTTGGTGTCAAATAGGAAGGTATCTTAAAATCTACAAACGACTTCTAGTCATTATCTTAATTTTCATATCATTAAATATCTCTATATCTTGAAATCTGCATTAACTGCCATTTGAAATGCTTCCTTGAGTGCCAAAGTTACAGCTATCTAGACTGAGCCTACAAAGGTTCCACTCGCAAAACCTTTACAATTGTTTGATTATCCAAACGAAGTACCCAACCCAAACCACCACTCTTAGTAGAATCATTCCAAGCACCATCAACCAAAAGACCGGTTACTGAACACATCCCTTTCTACAGCATAATTTCAAGTTCACCTTACAACAATATATGGAGGATTAATATGATTTGTGATTTGGTACATACAACGTAGTTAAAAGAATTAGATACATATCAACTGTAAAGTAGACATGATAATATAAACTGTAAACTTGTATTTTATTGAATCTTTGTACAACGATATATATACTTGACCAATGACCGCTTCCTATATCTCTAGAGTTTATCTATAAGACAAGTATAACAACAATAGAATAGGGACTTCTCAATAGGTAATCCTAACTACACTAGGATTCCCTAATATCAACAGATTTACATTAATCGGACTTCAAATCCAAAGTTTAATATTAACCTAATACATAATTACTTCAAATTATGGAAAATAAGGAAAAACTGTTAACCAACAAAGCTTAAAGCTCTTTGAAAAACATAGCGTCATGTCCTCCAAGTTCAAACATCAAAACATATACTATTCCAGGAAGAGATAACAATGCCATTAGTCTCCAACACAAAAATGTGACTATGAAATTTGTTGTCTGTCTTATGTTCTTTACTACACAAGGTACTTAGATTTCGGTTCTAGGCATAACACTCAACCTACTGAAAAGCTTATCAAAAATACGCGAGTTAATCAAGAACAGATCATACTGCTATTACTTACTACCATCAATAAACCAAATGCGCAGTCTTATTGCTATAGTGATTGTATTTTATAATACTACATAATAACATATAGCTAGTGAATAGTGATTAACCGATCTATAAGAAGATTTAACATTTATATTGATAAAAAAATGTAAAATTCAAATACAGCTGATGTTTTTTCGTTTTCTTTTAATATACTTTAAGGTTGAAGACATGGAACAAGTTAGACTCGTGGAGCAATGGTCATGTGGTCCCCGGATGAGTCGATCAACACAAACATAACATATCAACACCAATAGAAATATACAAATACAAGGTTGGTCGAAAATATATAGTATACGGTGGAATATTTGTGGAAGCGACCAAGCAGAAAAATTAGCAGATGTTCTCTGTTTTCTTTTGCCATGTGAATTCCACATGCACATTGACATTTGCAACTATCCCCAAGACATCCATCCTTGTTAATTTCTTTTCATTTCGCATCTTTGCATTATTTACCGGTTAGTACTCCATCATGATTCGAATATATAAAAAAAAAACTCGCAATGTAAAAATTTCAATTTATGTCCTACTTTAGATTACTTCCAATTCCAAGTAATACTCTCTACATTGTATTTTAATAGTCTATGGAACAATTGGTCCTTTCTTACTTTTTAAAAATCAACAACCTGCTACTGAAATCGATCACTTCTAAACCAATTAAAGCGATTAGAGAACTGAATATTGAATGAAATAATATTTGACCAAAAAAAAAGAATGAAATAATATATCTTATAGTCAACTAGTAGAGTAATGAATAAATTCTCCTAGCTGTTCAAAAGGATAATAATGATTAACAATGTGAACATAGTCTACTACTATAGTGCTAAGAAGTAGGTTCAAATTAATTACATAATAATTAATGAGCGGATTTATTGGCCGGACCCAAATTACGGCTTCTCAACCAGAAATGTCGCCGGCAAATATTTAACACGTGACATTTTTAACGTAATACTGAAGCAATTTTTGGCAAACTTTCTCTTTTCAAATCTCACTACAATGAGAAAATAAATTATTCAAAAAGCCACACTGCGTGAACTGTTCTCTATGAACTTTACAAAAGTATAGAATTCTGATTAAAAAAATACATCTGACGAACAAATCACCAAAAAGAATGGAAAACAATCATATTTATTACATTTTTTATATTAAAAAAACCAGACTATCGTTCCTCGGGTTCTCGGTCCTGAAATGATAGCCGGAAAACCCAATTAGAGACTTTCATCTTTCTTAAAGTCTTTAGTCTTTGATGTTCACTTTGACTTCTTGTAGTAGATGACGGTCCATCAACAAACATCTTCAATCTATTCAAAGCAACCTTTAGTGTTTCCTCGTTCATATTCGCGAAACAAACCCTAAACCAACCCGGTTCGTTGCAATGGCACGAAGAACCGGGAGAGATATTCAGCTTAACATCGTAAATGATATTTTTCCATAGCTCAATCTCGGCTTCAAACGTGTTAGATCTCAATAGGTGTCTCATGTCGACCCAGCAGAAGAGTCCAGCATTGCTCTTGAGGCACTCGATGCCTACAGCCTCTAGACCCGACACAAGCTTATCGTGTCGATTTTTGAGTCTGATTTGATTCTCTTTGAGGTAGTTCTTAGTGAAGTTTTTGTCGGATAACAATGCTGATAAGAGGTACTGCGTTTGAGAAGATATTAGACCGAAACTGGACATTTTTGTCGCTGCAGCCACAACAATATCATCGTTGGAGTAAATAACTCCAACACGAAAACCAGGTAGGCCTAGATCTTTAGACAAACTGTAAACGATGTGGACACGTTTAGAAACATCGGTGTTTTTGAATTTTTTTTCTTTGAGACTTCCATCACGCTGATGAAACCAGGAGAAGTGAAAACGGTACCCGAGTAGATCTCGTCGCTTATCAAATGTATATTCTTATGTGACACGAAATCTAAGAGACGGTTTAGTTCGGTTCGGGTTGTTGTAGTACCCAACGGGTTAGATGGGTTGGTTATAAGAACTCCTTTAACTTTTAGGTTAAGCTTTTGAGCTTGCTTGTAGGCTTCTTCGAGTGCGGATTTGGTGATGCGGAATCCGTTTGCACTTGTGCATTGGATTGGTACAATCTCAACTCCGGTTCGCCATTTCAAATCCCTATCAAATCTGCAAATGATAAATGTAAATAGAAAAATATTTTAGTTAGCGTAAGCTTTTATGTTACTTGTGAATGAAGCAATAATTTGACCCCCAGAAAAGGTAACTAACCCCCAATATTATGGAGTAGGGAGCAAGAAAGCCTCTCCAGGATCAGCGAGGCAGAACATTAGAGTTTCGTTAGCCGAAGTAGCACCCGCGGTGAGGACAAGTTTTTTGGGATCAAAAGAAACTCGGTTTCCTCTATTTTCCGACATGAAATCCGCCATAGCCTGAAACATTGTTATGAAAAAGAACAACCGATTTAGAAAATTGTGGTTTACTAGGATTGTAGTTAGTATTTATCCGATCGTTTTAAATACTTATATAATCTTACATTTTTGAAGGAAGGAAGGCCGTGGTAATCTTGGAAGAGAGCTAGTTCCCGGAAAATAGATTGGCCTTCTCTTTCGAAATTTGCTGCTTCAGGGTTCTTGGCAAGCCATGACTCAATAAGATCGAAAGATAACTACAAGAGCCAAACAAGACCATAAGATACATGTATACACGTACATAACATTTTGCTATTACATTAATTGTCAAATCTATTTTACGATAGTGTTAACTAGTTACCTGATTTTCTGCGAGACCCATTTGGATAATGCCATCAGGGTTCTTGACCTCGTCGTAAGGGTTCTTCTCGTACTCTTCCCAACCTAGAAAATACGAAGAATCTTGGCCATGAGTGTTGCAAGTAGCTTTTCTTGATAATATACCATTTTCTTTAGCTCTAGAGAGAGAGGGTAGGAGAATAAAGTGGAGAGAGAAAGTAGATATGGAAATGAAGATTTGAGAGAGAATGAAAAGAGGTGTTTTGATTGGATTGTGAGAGATGTAGGTAAGCTACGATGGAGAGGGTCACTAGGCATGTGTGGATGTTTATATACAGTTTTCATGCTGCACCACGAAATTTGACCAATCAGATATTTAGATTATTCAACAATTCGTATTAATTAATTAAGATAATTATATGACTAATATTAATCAATTCACGCGTTTCCATCACCGTCCCTAATTACTCAAATTAGCTCAGCTTAAACTTAAAGAGTTATGTCAAAGTGTTTCTGTTGTATTATTCATTAGGTCAAGGTCGACTTATATACATCTTTAGGAGAGATTCGCCCCCATAGCTTTTGCGCTATCAACCAGAGAGATGGAAGGTCGTAGTTTTGGCTCCACACTACTGTATATCCATCATATGATCATCGAGTTGACCATGTCCCACTTTTCTGCATCATCAGAATCGTTAGACGGCCGTTTGAGAATTCCATCTATGAACCCTATCTTTCGCTTGTACGAAGTGAATTTATCATTAACTTCGACCATCTTTCATAATTAGCACCATTGAGGAGGATCGGCGTTTGTACTTGTCCTATGTTGTCAGATGGGTGCAAGTAGTAAGGTGACATTAGCTTGTCTTTCGCCGAGGCTGCAACAATAGGTTGTACGTCGCTCATGATTTCGTATGATAATCGAGATCGAGCAAAGAAAAAAAAAATTATCAAGAGTCAAGAGGAGACTCTGATACCATGTCAAAGTGTTTATGTTGTATTATTCATTAGGTCAAGATCGACTTATATACATCTTTAGGAGATAGACTCGAGTCCTACATATTAGGAGATAGTATCTATCTATACAATAGTCTATCTTTATCTCATAAGATCTAAGCTTATCGCTAATAAGTTATTATCACGCTTACCACAACGGTTTATACCTTTTTCTTGTAAAGGCGTTTTGGATTGTGTTTGTTTTAAGTTATTTACTGTCGGAGTAGAATTATTTTGGTTACTAAATAAAAAAGTTATGTAGAACAAAGAGAGAAACAGCAATGAGATGCCCATAACCACAGGAAACCAACATGCAGGTAAAATGTGATATATCATATATGCGACCCACATAGAAAGAAAACAAATTCAAATCTATATAAAATATATTGGAAACAAATAATAATTTAAAAAAAGGAATGTGAAATTGTCATTGTTGCATTTAGGAACTCTTTGGACCATGTTAATGTAATGTTGGCCGTTGGCCTGGCCCACGCTGCTTCATAATCTAATCTATACATGCATGTTGTGAACGGTGTCGGCTGTATTTTTTATATATCCTTCAACAAATAGTTTATTTTTATTTTTTTTTGTAACTAAATAGTTTATTTATTTATCTAAGAAGTATATTCATTTATGTAAACCTAAATTATATTTTCAAATATATATATATATATATAAAATTTCACAATATGACAAGTGGAGGGCTTCAAAAATACGGGAATGATAATAAACATTCACGTTTAAGGTTCTAAAACTCATTAAAGGTGCTACTTAAGAACAAAAAGAAATCCTTACGTATAAAAAGAATCCTTACATCTTCTTTTTTGTTTAGAGGCTTAAAATCCTTACATCATTAAATCCATATATATATATAATTAATTTATTCCAAATTTGAGAATATAACAAAAGTATTAAAACACTAACTAAATGGAAAACTATATAATTCTTTAATTTCTAAATCAAGTACTCAATTACACAAACGGAATTTAAGAATATACTATATTTTTTTAATATATGAAAGACTTGTGGATATTCTCTACACATCGGATAGAGAGTTTCCACGCATGAGATTATGTTTTCTATTTAGTTAGTGTTTTTCTTTAGTTTACAAAAAAAAAGATTATGTTTATTGCATTACATAGTCTTACTTATTTTTAAGCTTGATAAAACCGGAATAATATTGTATAGCCAAATCAGAATATGCTTGATGACGTATACAAACGAAATTAAAATATTTCAAAACCAATGAGAACACGATGAAATCTTTGAACGAATGATATAGTTAGTTCTCTCGCCGGAAGTGTGTCGGAACATACCAAGTTTAATTCGCGTTTTTCTTCTTTATGATGACCACTAAATTAAATTTACAAATTAGTATATTGTTAATAATAAATGTATGTCTGTTTTCCGAAACTATTATCGTTGGATATCGAACCAGTAATTAATTAAGTATTCCCTATGTTTCATATTAATTGTTATTTTAGACTTCTGCACATAAATTAAGAAATCATTTAATTTTATATATTTTTAATATAAAAATATGTTATCAACGTACCTACTCATATTTTAATCAATAGAAAAAATAATAAATTTTGTATTGAAATGCTAAAAAAAATCTTATTTTGCAATAAAAATTCTTTTTTCAACGACACTTAATATGAAATGGAAAAGTAATTTTTTGAGGTGTGGAAAATTGTTGTACTTGTTTTTATTTATTTCATATGTCATTCTCGATGTGTATTTCCGAAACTGAAAATTTAATCCATCATATGATGCATAATCATATTATCTAAGAGTATCTTTAACTCAATTCCATATTTTTAGGATGGAGTAAAAGTGAAGAAAGAGAAAAATGTTCGCTCTATTATATTTCTTATTTTATAAAAGAATTTACTTCATAAATAGAATAATTTATTTTTATTTGTTTATTACTCTATTATGCTGTGAAAAATTGAGTAGAATTAGAGAATATTTATTCTATGATTATTTTTATTCTATTTAGAATAAAAAATACGTCGGAAATGCTCTAACAACGTGTTTTTCAGTTTTAATAAACATGCTCTAATATAAAACCCCTTATCCTAAGAACCTCGATAAACATGCTTTAATACAATAAAAATCAACTTTGTTCAAAAAAAAAATACAATGAAAATCAACTTGTTGGTCCATTTTTGCTTTAACTAGAATCAAAAACTTGTTTGGTCACGACTTGACCAATAGATCAACTTCATTGGTAAGTTTCTCAAACAGAAGTTTTTATCTAAAAAATATCATTATTTTAATTATTAATTTAAATTAATTACTTTTAATAAACTAAACCAATTAAAAAGAGACGTGTGGTATCATAAACTTTTAAGGTTTAGCAAAAAAAAGAGAGACGTGTTTATCAGTTTAAAGTTTAAAACAGATGTCGGCTAAAGGATCGCTTTTGCTTCTTTCTATTCAAAATATTATTACTTTAATTTGTTTTTTTGACAACCAGCTACATTATTACGTTAGTTTTACTTTGTGTGTGTATGTTGTTTCAGCTGGTAAAAGGCTGAAACGATAGTGAAATATTAATATAAATAAAAATGGGACAACAATAGTTATTTTTGTTCAACAACTTACTATACTGGTTGGTTGTTACCAAAAAGAAAAAGTTACTATACTGGCACAGTAAACGCGCTCATAGTTAATACTCCCTGATTAATCAGTGTCCTGTTGTAAAAGCGTAGATCACGACATCTTATAAACGGATCCCGTATATTTTCAGTTCCGAAAGAAAGATTTTATGGAGTATTTATCTTTATTAAAATATAATGAATGCTAACAACTAAATTTATTATATATTTTAATAAGTATAAACCAATGATATTTAATCAATTCAAATAATTTCAACCATTTTTAAAAATTACACAAATATAAAAAAAAATATTTTTGTAGAACAAAAATAAAATAAAATTTCACTTTCAAGAACAGAACGAGTACTAACATATCAATCACTTTTATTTTATAGCTTTTTGATCTATTACCCTTTTGTGATTCTATCTTAATAAAAACAATCGTACAAAAAGCTCATATGACTTGTACTCTATTTTCATCGGTATTAGTAGAAATACAATCTTTTCTTTTTTGTAAGGAGTAGAAAACTAGAAATACAATCTTTCTCACACATTTTTGACTTTCAGAGTTTACAGAGCATAAGTTATGTATCTCGCGAAAACTTTTGACTATTTGAACAATGCTCTTGGTACGATTTGCTCTTTCGATCGATCGGAATTGCCAAATATATGTATGTTTAGTTTGATAATTCATCGTTGCATTGATTATAGGTCGATTTAGTCAAACCGTATTCAGAATCAAAACATTTAATACATTGCCATTTAATTTATTCAGCTAGAGGTACACATGTATCATTTGTCAAAACACATTAATGTATTACTGTATTTTTCTTGTCATATGTTATATTATACTCCATATATATCATTTTAAGTGGACTTTAAAGTTTTATTACAAAGACTAATAAAATGCAAAAATTATGTAATTTATTTTCGTTATATAAAAATAGCACTAAATAAAATTAGTTTAACCAATGAAAAAAATAGTTCATATAAGGATAAAACATATCTAAAAGTAGCAAAAAAAATCAAAAACCCTAATAAAACAAATAAAAAAATTTAAGCAAAAAAAAAAAAAAGTTGAGAGTGTTCCATTTTGCTAGGTCTCCTTGTTTTCCCTTCTTAACTATTTAAAATATCTACTTTAAAATTAGCACCTTCTAACATGATGTCAAGCTATGCTATATAGAATCAGAAACATGTACTCAGAAACTAAATCATATATAAATGTAGTAGCGAGATTTTTACAAAAATTAAAAAATGGTTATGTGTTGAAAGTGTATATTCATATATATATATATATTATATATAATATATATATTATATATATATATATATATTTATATAACTTATGACTCAAAAATATGATCCAGATATGAAAATCAATTATCAATGTTCGGTAATTTTATTATTTCTAGTTGATTTCATATTTTAATTATAAAAATACTAACAAATAAAATTTATGAAAAGTATTCTCAAATTAAAAAAAAAATATTTTTAATAGCTTACAAATATTTGTCACAATATATATGAATATACAAGATCTCTTATAAATCATCATTGTGGACAAAAGAAATTATAGTATTTATTTTAATATTTGCATATCTCTCTCTCTATTTTAGTACCGTTAATTTAGGTTTTATATAAAATAAAAGCATATACAAAAATAATATATTTTTATTTATTCATAACATTGAATTTTTTAAAATAGAAACGTAAGTTTCCAATATATTATGAAATAGATGTTTTGAAAACGTTTTGAAAACAAGATTTCGAAATTTCTACAAATTTTCGATTTCGATTCTGTAATTTCCACGAGCTTCGGGAAGCTTTTGTGCTACCTAGCTGTAATGAAACCCTTACTGGTTTGAATCCCTTTTGATGATCTTTGAGAGTGATTTGGTTTGTGGTTTTCGTTTTGGGAAAGATAGATCAATGGTTTCTTTGGACTGATTAGATAGATGGGTGATGGTTTGTGGAAGAAGGTAGAGATGGATGATGATACTTCAGTGTGAGATCGATGGGAAGATCAAACACTTGTTCGAATTGCCTCAGATCGAGCAGGTCGCCGCTCAGACGTGATCTAGAGACAGGTTGCAAAGGGTTTGCCTCCTAAGCAGACAATGTTCAGTGATGAACAAAGGATTCACAAGTTTGAAAGAGTTTTTAACAAAAAAGGTGAATGAATATTACTAAGGACGTGCAGCCCTTTATATAGTCTTACAATGTGATAAAAACTAGAAAGAATGTAGAAAACTAGACAGCATAGAAAATAGAAACAAGACTGAAGACCAAAGACCGAAATTAATGATTTTTTGACTCTCTCCTTGACTGATCACGACCAGGCTGGCTTGCTGGACTTCTTCTTGGGTTTTCTTGATGAGAAGGGGTAAGAAACAATGTGATAAAGGGCCTGGTCGAGTTTGGAATAAAACAAACCCATATTGAATTTTTTACGAACTTTTCCTTGGGATGCAAAAGGCCCAACTCGCCCAGCAACTAAACCAGTTCCATGTTCAGTGTTACTTGGCTCATCCAGCTCCAAATAAGTGTCACTCAGCTCACCAAACTCCAAGGTAGTGTCACTTAGCTCATCTACTTTCACTCGAGCTGGTTTCAGCTCAAATACACTCTCTTCAGTTGGTTCCGACTCAAACACATTCTCTTCAGCTGGTTTCAGCTTATCCTTAGTCTTTTCAAATGGTTTCTCATCGTTCAAAGTGGCGTAGCTGATCAGGGTTGCATCAAGCTGCCAAGTTACAGTCAGGTTAAATATAAATTGTACTCTTAGCCGACTGAAATCTTGTATAACATAATGATTTAATTACATGTTTGTAAATATCTTAATTATCTACTTTTTTGTAATCACGACTAAAGAAGTACAATCTTATTAAATAGATAAAATGGTAATAATAATAATAATAAACGAGAAACAAATAATAATCATATTTGAAATGTTTTATTACTCTTCCATATAGTAGTGCTATATAGTTTTATAATATTTTAAAATGTATGGTAGATACTAATCAAGAGATGACTAAAGGATTAAATCATGATATGTAATATATTGGTTTTTATTAGTGTTGTTTTTGTTCTTTTTCTTAAATATGGTTGAACGTATGTTGTCGAAAGAACAAAAAAAAATACTAAGACCACTTCCAATGGTTTAATCTATTTTTTACTCTAAAATAGAATGATTCTATAATAGAATTAGAGTTTGATTTAATGGTATTCTATTTTAGTGTAGAAAATAGAATGATAAACAAAAAACAATTTATTTTATATTTGGAGTAAACCTATTTTTCGTTCTATTATAGAACGGAAAATAAAGTATTATTGGATTACTTTTACTCTCAACTCTATTTTATAACGAAAAATAAAGTGGAGTTAAAGATATCCTAAATAAACAAAGGATTAATGAAAATCTGACCACGCTTAATAGGGTCCTCATATAATATTGAGATGCAGCAAAAATGGGTCCATATGTATTTCTTCCAACAAGGTCGCTCATCCGATTCTTTGATAGTTTGATGCGCTTTGTGACCAAGTTGAACAACATTAAGTGGAGACAGCAGACATATTGTTGTATAATATCCAAAAGGAGTGCAAATCCCAAAATAAATTAATACTCTTTCCTGATATACATTTTAAAAAGTTTAGATATATT
This sequence comes from Raphanus sativus, assembly GCF_000801105.2. Taxonomy (NCBI): domain Eukaryota; kingdom Viridiplantae; phylum Streptophyta; class Magnoliopsida; order Brassicales; family Brassicaceae; genus Raphanus; species Raphanus sativus. Next base: position 7,319,216 of record NC_079518.1, on the reverse strand, counting down.
AATAAAATATAATAAATTTTAATTAAAAATGTATATCTTGTGAATAATTAATTTTCCATAATTTATACCAATAAAAATTCAGTAAATACAATTAAATTTTTAAGTTTATAATTAATAATTATTTCTACTTGATAAAAATGTATTAGAAAATACAAAAATACATATTTTTAAACATGCATTTTTATAAAACAGAAGAGTATACTACTTAACTAATTGATCTCACAATATGTTTCATTGGTGCGTATAATTAATTTAAAAGTTTATACTAAAATAAATAAGCTTGAAAATCTTTTTATTAAGATAAGAATATTTCGAACATAAGAATAATTAATATTAATTTTCGATGAATCTTCTCTCTAAAAATTCAAATGAGATCTAAAATATGAATTTATATCTGCGTGGTTGCATAGCATAGTACGGAGACATGACTTCCAAAAATAGCATATCAGTTTAATCTAAGGAAATGAGAAAATCAAACAAGTAAAGATACAATTGAACTGGGTTAGGTGCCTCTGGTCAAACCATTTGAAAGCATTAGGTAACGGTAAATTCTAGATTTATGAAGAATTGTTTTACTTTTGTGCATGGAAATTACTCAAACTAGAGTTTACTGCACTAATTTATATTTTGTTGTATAAACGCTTTTTTTTTATAAAACAAAGGCATCCGTGTTGAACAATAATCCAAATTAATGCAATAATCCAAATTTATGAAATAATCATTTTGTTTTTAAAAGATAACTGGTTTCTTAAAAAATTCAAAAAGATACTTATTTTAAGTTTTTAGATATTTTTATTAGTTAATAATGATAAATTACAAACTTTAAAAAGTTAGTTGTATTTAATAAAATACTATTGATATAAAATTATTGAAAATTGATACAAAATAAACATGTATTATCAAAATTATTAGGTTGCTTAGGGCAACATTATTGGTAAAAAACGTTTTTGGGATTATTTTTTTAAAAAATTCTTTTCTGATTTAAAAATAAAAATAAAAATAAAATGAACTAATCGCGGACAGCCACGCATCAGTGGAGCCCGCAAACAGTTTAAAAATGCAGTGAAGACATTTTTTATTTTGGGACATTTTGGCACAGTATTTGAGAAAATGTGGTGGGTCCACATCTAAAAACCTTCCCCCACTACTGATAATGTTGCCACCGGCAGTTTTTTTTTTTCCTTTTAATCTCTTGTCTTCCTTTGCTTCTCTCCTCTTCCTTGGTCTCCCTCTGATATATCAAAATCCTAAATGTCTATCGGTGGATCAAAGTTTCCAGATCTGGGCCCGGATATGTTTCTTCTTGAAGCCTCTTGTGTCTGGTGTCTAGATGAGGTGTGGAGAAGGACAGGTGGTTGGAGGTCGGCTTTTTGGGTGATAAGAAGTGGGTCAAGATTTTCAGACCTAATTTTTGACTCTCCTCGATCTCGAACTGACGGTGCGTGGGTGTCTCTTGGCCTCTCCCGATGTGGCTTTGCTTGTCAGATCTCGCCAGTGTGGTGCGGTGGGTGCTGGCGGGTCTCCATCTGCCTTGGTTTCTTGGTGTTGGAGATGCTAGCCTCTTCTCACAAACCGGACCTCGGTGGTTTCTTTCTACCAGGACGTGCGACGGTTTCAAAAATTATGGCAGTGTCAAGAGGAGTTTTTTGGTGGCACGTGAAGCTCGAGACATGTGGAGAAATCTGGTTCTCAGGCGCCGGCTTCTCCGTTCCTTTGGTTACTAGCTTCCTTGGTTTCTCTTGGTGGTGGCTTTTTGTTGGATTTCTCCACTTTGGGGTGCTGGAGTTCAATTCATTATTGTTGTTGTCGACGAGCGCATGTTGACACTTTTTTATGTGAAAGAAATCTTTCTCTAGATCTTAGGGATAGTCTTGTGTGGAGCTCTTGGAGTTTTCATGAGTCATGGCAGCTCTGGGTCTTCGTTGTGATCGCGTGGTTGGAATTGATCATCCCAGCGTCGAGGATGGTCTCTCGGTCTCTTTGACGGTTGTTCCTTTTCTCTTCTTGTAGGTATCCTCAACACAACGAGTGGAACAGCTCCTTTTTCAGTCCGCTTTGTGTCAAGGTCTCGTGTACTCAGGTTGGTCAAGTCAGGGAGTACGGAGGCTACGACCCTTTTCTTCTCAGAACAACATCATGCACAGGTCGTCTCCAGACTTTAATAAATGCTCAGTTTGGTTAACGCGGGTATGCTTGGCCTCTTCCATTGCTTTCGGGAAGTTGCTATGAACCTCTGAACGAGCTGTTCTCAGACGGGCTTATTTTTAAGAACGGATTATCGGGAAAGTCAGAATTACCGGGTTCCGTCTCTTGTTTAAATTTGGCTCATTCTTTTGCGGCAAGTTGTTGATGCCGACTTGGTTAAGCTTTGGGATTGTGATTTTGGTTTGTAGTGTCTGTCCCTGTTAAGATCAGATTGAGTTTTTGTTTAGGATTCTTATTTTAGTTTATCTGTTTCTTGTTATCCTCTGTAGTTTTATCAAAAACAAAACAAAACTTGGTAATAATATCTTTACATTTTTACCAAATATATATATAATATAAACATATATATTTTTAGAATATCTACAACAGTCCATTATCCTCTCTTTTTGGGTTTTATATTCCAACCATCTTTTATCCTTTTAAATTTTAAAGAGATGAACAGTGCTTCTCAAATATAAATAAACACTGTTGTTGATCCCTCAAAATACTATTTTTTTACTTTAATCTCTATAACTATTTGTGTCTGACAAATGTATGAAAACTTTTTATATATCATATTTAATATTTATCGCTATATTTTTAAAAAATATCGATTTAAAATATTTTGTTAACACTTTTTATACTATTTATAGTTATATTTAAGTATATATTATTATATTTTTTAAAAAATAATTTATTTAATATTTTTAAATAGTATTTTATTAATTTTAAATACATTTAGTAACTATAATTAATTATTAATAATATTAAAGAATAAGATATAATATGCAAAAGTTTCCTAAAAAATATTTGAGGGCCAAAAAACAACCTCGTTGTCTTCTTATTTTTATGGGTGTTTATTGTTGGAGAACATGAAGTTCTGATCCCACTTTGTGTGGAGTTCGATGCTCGAGTCCCCTGTTCTTGAAACTATACAATGATTTATTCATGTTCATGACAAAAAAAAATCACAGTCTACTTTCGTACATCTACATCTGAGATGGATCCGGAATTTACGAAGTATCAGAAAACATCTCCGATATATTTTACAAGATCATTTATTCTTTCTCTCCCGATTAAAAAAGCATAGAGAATATACAAAATAATACAAGAGAAATATATGGATAAGAGATAAGCATAGAATTACAGATGCCATAAAAGTACTTTCCATTGAGATATCTGCCTCTCGGAAGGTTAACTTGGAAGTATTTGTCGTGATCTCTTGTTCTTTATATGTCAGCATTTAATCTAATTAGTTTCGTCCAATGTTTTAAAAATCTCTAGGCGGTGATTAGCCGTTTTATAGATGATTATTGTTTATGCGAGTATTTAGACTGATTTTTCAGATACCTAGATCGATTTTTAAATAAATCGTTTTAAAAAATCGTTTTGCTCATATCCGATTTGCCGACTAGGCAGCCGATTTTTAAAACACTGGTTTCGTCAATTAGACCAGTAGATTGTCCGCGCATATATAAATCGGTCCAATCGTTAAAAATTCAATGGGCTTGACCAAAATTTCACATTTAAAATAAGTGGGATTTTGAAAATACTCTTAAGAATAGAAAAGATATGATAAGATATACAAGGGAGTAATGATCACGAGAAAGCTCAAACGCATATATGTCCCATAGTGAAAATGTCACATACTATCCGTGAATGAAGAATATATTTATACAAGAATACAAGATTAACCCTCTTTATAAATAAGAGAATACAAAATTAATAGTAACGATATAAATTTCCATGGAGTAGATTTTATTACTTTATAGTATTGCCAATGTACAAATAACTATCGTTATTTTTCAACTAATAGATTTGGATCCAATTCAAATTTGAGTGATGCAACTAACGCGACGTAACCAACGCAAGTTGGCCTAATGATTTTGAAGAAGTCAAAGGTTCAATTACGGATCCGGGTTCGATATGTGCTGGCCACGAAATGATTTAGGTCTCTTGAAGGTATAGATGCAGCCGGATCACCTGCTGATTATCAAAAAAAAAAAAAAAAAACGCTACGTCCACGTTGATCCGATACTCAAGAGTTTCCTAGGAGAGACACTCTTCCACAACGTAGGACCCTTCTTCAACCCCTCCATATCGTCAATTTTACATCTCTTCTTTTGTCTCTTCTTCCTTTCTAAATAAAAACAAAAACAGCTCGATATTCTTTTCGTTTTGACAAGGAAAACATGTTTATCCAATTTTTTTGTCGTTCTTTTGACTCGGATGGCCATAGTGTTTGGTAGCGAGCAAAAAAAAAACCGACAATGTTATTCACTACCGTTGAATGAACTCGATCTTCTATTCACTGGTCCTTGTTTTGGTTGAAGTCAAATTGATTTCTATTATTTTACTTTCGTTAAACATGAGTACTATAAATGTATTCAATTCTACATAAGCATAACAATATTTGATTGCAGAGTACTTCGTAAAGATGATTCTAAACTTATATATATGGTGGTTAATCGTAGTTAGGTCCATAAAATCGATTATGTTGCACGAGCAGATTGATTAATACTTGTTACATCCATTCTTGAAATTGAGTGATTCTCATAACAAACATTAGGTCTCGAGATTTCTTTAAGATTGGGTTTACTGGATCTTATTACCCAAGAAAATGTGAAGATTCTTTTCAGTTGAATTAATTAATGTCCGTGCAAGTTGGAGGAAATTAAAAACACGCAACATGTACACGAAGTTATTCCAATTACTAAACGTGATTTCTTGGAAGCTTATATTTATGTAGCGTTTAGGATTTGATGTGTCCCTCTTGTGTGTCGTTAACAAGTTGCAGACTTGGTGGATATGTACTTACATTGTCCAAGTCAACGAAAACTATTAGACTTCGAGTCAAAATTGATATAAATCTGAATGATATTATCCATTTTGCTTATTACTATATTTTTTTGGGCAAACACTTACTATTATTATCTTTAACATTAAAATCTGTAAATATTAGCCCAAACTTAAAGAAAACAATCTAACTCGCACATAGGAAGGTTGAAAATGAAGGTTATAAAGTTACACAACCAACATATCTGACCAAAAAAAAAAATCAGTATCATAATGAATGGTAGGCTTAAATTGACAAAAAAAAAAGAGAAGATTGGTAGGTTTTAAGATGTGGCGTTTTGATTTGGGCTACTTCAACCCATTTTTCACTCCTTTCAATTGTTTCCATGTCATTCCACGCCATCCCCTCTTGTTTCTTAACTGAAGGTGATTGACACTTTATTCATCATTTGATTGTGCAGAAGTTTTTTTGTTAAAAATCAGAAATATAAAGAAGCAAAAAGAAAACTGAAATAATGGGAGAGTCCTGAAGACTACATGGCAATCTAAACCCATACTACAAGTTAAATGGCCCATTAAACTGTATACATAGGGATGTCAAAATGGGTCAAATGGGTCAACCCAACCCATAATCCAAATGGGTTGACTGTTAAAGGGTCATGGGTCAACCCAATCCATTTATTAAATGGGTTGGGTTGACCTATGACCCATTAAATTGAATGGGTCAGATGGATTAATGGTTGACCCATCAACCCAACATCTTTATAATGAATCATTTTTAAGTTAATACCAATTTGATCGAATTAAAAAAAAAATATTTTCTGCTTTTTTGGAAAATTGTGTTTTTCCGCTTTCGAAAGAAAATTACGTTTTCCGGTTTTGACGGGAAATTGCGTTTTTCTGGTTTTGGCGGGAAATTGTGTTTTTCTCGGTTTTGGCGGAAAATTGTTTTCCCCGGTTTTGGCAAGAAATTGTTTTTCCGATTTTGGCAGAAAATTGCGTTTTACGGTTTTGGCGGGAAATTGCATTTTTCCGGTTTTGGCGGGAAAATTGCGTTTTTCCGGTTTTGGCGGGAAATTGCGTTTTCCGATTTTGACAGGAAATTATATTTCTCGGTTTTTTGCGAAAAATTGCAATTTTTCTGTTTTGGCGGGAAATTGCGTTTTTCCGGTTTTGGCGGAAAATTGTGTGTTTCTCGGTTTTGGCGGAAAATTGTTTTTCCCGGTTTTGGCGGGAAATTGTTTTCCGATTTTGGCGGGAAATTGCGTTTTATGGTTTTGGCAGGAAATTGTATTTTTCCGGTTTTGGCGGGAAATTGCGTTTTTCGGTTTTGACAGGAAATTATATTTCTCGGTTTTTGCGGAAAATTGCAATTTTTCGGTTTTTGCGGAAAATTGCGTTTTCCGGTTTTGGTGGGAAAATTGCGTTTTTCCGTTTTTGACGGGAATTGTGTTTTTCTCGGTTTTGGCGGAAAATTGGTTTTCTCGGTTTTGGCGGGAAATTGTTTTTCCGATTTTGGCGGGAAGTTGTGTTTTACGGTTTTGGCGGGAAATTGCATTTTCCGATTTTGGCGGGAAATTGCGTTTTTCCGGTTTTGACAGAAAATTATATTTCTCGGTTTTGGCGGAAATTTCAATTTTCCGGTTTTTATCGGGAAATTGTTTTTTTCGGATTTTGGTGGAAAATTGCATTTCTGGTCGTGGCGGAAAATTGTGTTTTTCTGTTTTTTGTGAGAATTTGTTTTTTTTGATTTTT
>NC_079518.1:7267907-7312381 GCF_000801105.2 Raphanus sativus | reverse complement strand
TTTTCCCTTTAAAGGGTAGTCACTTTCCTATTTCTTTTCTACTCGCAAGATCTTCCTCTAGACATCAATAAGCAGAGAGATAGAAAAGAGAGAGAATGGCGTTGTCGATCTTGTGTCTGAAAATGCCGTTTGTGCAGCAAAATGTCAAGCTGTCTACTGATGTTGCTGATTCTTAATTCGACCCTTTTCAGTCTAATGGCTAATGTAAATGGGTCAATGTCACGTTTCATGTGTTAAAACAAAATTTCCAAATGTTAATTATTCTTTTACTTCTTATGACATTTTCAGGTAGACCAGAGCCAAACTCGCGTGAATTCACTAAGGTACAGTTCTTAAACCTCCTGTTTTTATTTCCTTCCAATTATCTTGATTTTTTAAATGTCATTAATTATGGACAGAGAGGAGATCAAGATCAGAAGATGATGATGAGAGGTTTAATAGGATCAAGTCCACCAAGATGTGAAAGAATGAGATGTCGTTCGTGTGGTCACTGTGAAGCAATTCAAGTTCCTACTAATCACCAAACGAAGCTTCACTCTCCTTCTTCTTTCTCGTCCTCTGTGATTATTAATCTCGATTACATCAGAGGAGAAGACACTACTAATTATAAACCCATGAGCTGGAAATGCAAATGTGGTAACTCCATCTATAACCCTTGAAGAAATTCCTTTATTTTTATCTACAAATTTTTTTTTTTTCTTTGTTGGGCTAAACTCAAAAATCTCTGTGTACATATATATGTATTAGTTTCTGATAATTCTGCGTTATTTAGATTCTAATGATGTTTTTTATAGTGGTTAACAAAAACACAGAGATGAATAAAATTCTGCGTTATCCAAAAATGATTTGCTTTGATTTTATATAACTAGTATGACTTTTGATTTTACAAAAAGTGAAAGTAACCTTTAAAAATCGACAAGTGATAAATATTTCATTAGTCTAGTGGTATTTTTACCAAAAAAAAATTGACAAGGGAATATACTATTATTTGGTATTAGAAGAACACGCATTGTGAACAGAACGCACGGAAACCTATTTTCATGACGTTTCTGACAAATACCAATTTTATGGATGAAAGCTACATCACACGCGTACATATGCATTATATAAAATACATTATACATGTATATATGCATATGAGATTATTTGGAAATATTATTTGGAAATAATGTTGGCGTATTTAATAAAAAAAAGCAAAAAAAAATATTGTTTTTTTTGTCGACGATTGTTGGTTATAAACTTATAATAAACAGACATAAATACGTTTGGTACATACATGATACATTGGTATATGATTGTGAAAAAGAATAATAATCATCCATAGATGATGGACAAATAATCAGCCGTTCTGCTGTCGTCAATAACGATTATGTCATCACATTGATTTCGGTTGTATTTAGTGACTGCTAGTAATTTTCTGTGTCCCTGGTACTTGTTTGCGTAGAGTTCAGAGACTCCGTGAAATTTATTTGTAAGAGCGAGTTCTTGAATCGAGTTTTTATTAATTATATATCCATATTTAAGAATAATTTAATAATATATTTTTATATTTTAGATTTTGACTATTTAAAAACAGACACATGGCTTATGGGGTATCTTAATTTTGATTTTAGATCTCTCTTGTGAAAACATGTTCTCATACTTCCTTTTTTTTGTTCAAATTTCTCATACTTCCTATTTTTATAGTTTTATTATTTTATTTTAAAGCTATTTTGAGACTATACAATGAGTATATCCTAACTACTCTACCTTTTATATAATAAACATTAAATTCTTCGATTTCAATACAATAACATTTTATATTTTCTAAAACTAAAGTTCAGCCTTTTATATACTCTTCTGTTTCAAAATACATTAAATTTTAGGATTGCATACTAATATTAAAAAAATGTTTTTTATCTTTAAAATATTATTGAAAATTATTCAACGAATCACTATAAAATATCATTTGTTACTCAATTTTTGATAAAATTAAAAAAAACATTATATAAAAAACATTATCTATTTGACACATCAAAAACTCCCTAAATCATCATATCTATTTAGAAACGGAGAAAGTAATAAACATCAAATTCTTTGGTTTCAAAATAATAACATTTTTTTAACGGAAATTAGCCTTTTATATAATAAACATTAAATTCTTTGGTTTCAGTACAATAACATTTTTTTTTTCCAAAGCAAAAAATCGAAGAATCAATAAAAAACAGAACAAAACTATATCATATTTTCACAAAAAAACTATTTAATATTTTCCAATTTTGAAAAATGTCATTTTTCGACATTTTTACAGAGATAAAAAAATGATAAAAATGTATTTGTGTTCTTATAAATATACTTATTAACCAATACAATTTAAAATAAATATTTTTTAAAATAAAACTAATGCATTTTTGATTAACAGTAAATTTAAAATAAATACAAATTGCATTAGAATTTTTAAATAACACTATTTGTGAAACAAAGTATCAAAATAATATTTTTGGTGAAACAGATGATAGTATATTTTTTTACTTGTTTAGCAGTGGCTGAAGACCTAATTTAATCTGCATGTTGTTGTTTTTCTGCTGGATGATAAACTTGTTTGGGTTTGAGCTTTTAGTGGATTATTCTTGTTACTTGTATGCTTCCCTATGTTTAGGGCCTTTGTCTCTAGAGAATCTTTGGCTCTAGTTCTGTATCAGGTTTGTTTCAAAAGTTTAATAAAATTTCTAGATGACAAAAAAATAAAATAAATCAATGTACAATAATGATATATATAATATAATATATATATATATAATATATATATATAAAGTGTATAAATTGAAACATATATAAAATGCGGAACCAGTTTAAAAAAATTTGAGTCATTTGACAAATTGGTAGATCAATGGCTATATGTATTAACGTTTGAAATTTTGAGAATCCAAAACTTATATTTTATTTTGGCTATGACATATATCACCAACTTTTTTTTGATAACTGGGAAGTGTTTGGTGGACCGAGATCCAACCGATTAATCTTATGAAAATCTGTCCACCGGGCTAAATAAACCTGGTTGTTCGCAACAGAAATTAGATGTCTATATCATCTGGCCATATAAACAGTTAAATCTGAGTTTTGTAGATTTTCAAACCCAAAATGCTTATTATCTTTCCAAATCTATTGTACCACTCGACCACACTTGTTCGACAACGCTTGTGTGGTTCCTATCACCAACTTTGATTAAACGTAAAATCATCATCATATAGTTATTATATCTATGTTAAGTCAATGATCATTTCTATTTATATGCTACAAGTTATAGCATGTCTTTCGTTTTCAATCCAATTGAGCATTTTGGAATATATGCATAAAACATGTAGAAATTAGAATGAAGTTTGGACAAAGCCTATTATTCATAAAGAAATGTAAAGAATCTGAGGTGATGGGATTGATCATATAGAAAGATGAAGGGAAATGACAAAACAAAAGAGAGAAGATGTGTGTTTGTTGTGTCTGTGGGGTTTAGTAATTTCGCAAATCAAGCAAAGCAAGCAGTCTTGTTTCTATCTACTATTTTTCCTTTTGAATGACTTTACTTGCTCCATAATTTATTTGTTTTCATTTATTAATTATCCCTCAATAGTTGAATAATAAGAAAATATATTTGGAAATAGGTGGAGACCTCCACCCAAGTGTCAATCAGAGTCAGTACAGGTCTGCCACAATGCTACTGATTTAACTAATCTTCTGAACGACAACGCCGCTCCAAACATTTTATATAGTAACTTCAAAATTATTCATTAATACGTAATGTGTATAATTTCATAATCCCTGTTTTACAAAAATATATTTTGAACATTTATAGGGCAGTTCCAACGGTAGGTATTTATTGAGTTTCTTTTTTTTTTTTTTTTATTGAGTTTTTCTATTATCAAAATATATTAAAAACAGATTAGAGAAGAGAAAGAATTTCAATCATGAAGAGAGAGATGACACAATCCTTACCAAGCAAACTATGTTGACGTTTTTTTTTTTTTTTTTTAGTTTACAGGTGCTGCTGTTCTGCTAGTTAATAGCTTTGAAAATAAAACATAATTAAGTAAGTAATAAAGTATTAGTCCGGACGAAGTAGTCCAAGTAGTAAGGACGGGTTTTGGTGGCAAACACCATCCGGGTTCGATCTCCCCATGCGGAAATTACCCTGCTTCGTTCTGGACACCAAAGCGGTACTTGGTTCGATCTAGCCCAGGTAAAGCCCTCCCGGGTAAAGTGGACCGCTGCCTGACCGGGCCCAGGGATTGACCCGCGAAGCGAGGAACCCTGGATTATCAAAAAAAAAAAATAAATAAAGTATTATCATTTTTTTGTTAAAGAAACTTAAATGGTTCTACCGTTGAGGATTGTTTGATTGAATTATATGACACTGCTAAATACTATATCATGTTGCGAATTGACCATGTTACAACGGAGAAATAATGATTTTATTTCAATAGCTCGGTTAATTTGCAATTTGCTATGATGGCTAAATCATTGTTGAATTAATGAGTCTCTGTGGTAAACGAAGCATTTTACTATCGTTAATTCCTCACTCAGCCTTTGTTAATAGACGAATACTTTGGTTCATGTCGCTTAAATGTTTTTGTTCTGTAATATCAGTATCTGTGAACCGCCGACAGATTTCAAAATGCGACCTCCCTGTAAAAATGTTTATAATCTGAGAAAATTGCATTTTTGTGTGTTTAGACGATTTATGTCACATGTCGCACTCTCGATGAAGCCATTAAAAACTACGTGACAAAACGAAGAGACACAAAATAAGAAGCATAGACGAGGAAGAACAATGAGAGTAAAAACATAAAATATCCCGATCTCTTTTTGTTATGTTTAGTTAACTGTTTTCGCTATCTTCTCTGTTGCATCACTTCCTTCGAGTTATGGATGGAATTACCAATGTAGGAAAGAGGCTTAGAGCCATTGGAGATAAATTCTTTAAAGAACAGAGATGACAACGTACAGTCACGTGGAGGCATTTTGGACATATCCATAATCACTCTCCATGATCTATTCTAACGTCCATTGCTCCATACCTCATTCATTGGTTCTTCTACAACACATGCCTTTGCTCATCATAATATCAGATAAGGTTAATGCTTCCACGTGAGATATTATTATAAGAGACTGTGAGTATATAATATCTTCTTTTGTTACTACGATTAAATATGGATTAATGGTCAGCCATGTAACATCATTACAAAAAGTTATTTTCTATGACCACCATGTTTGGTACGTACGTACTGTATATGTATGTATGTATGTATCCGGATTTAAACCCATCATTTACAATATAATTTAAATTTAAACATCATATTTATATTTGTAACATAGACAAAAGCAATTTCAATAATGCAGAGAATAATTATTCTCAAAGAGCTGAAGACAAAAAATACAGAGAAGAATAAAGATTCCAATGGTCCAATATGGATTTTGGTCCTTAATCTGGGTATGAATCTGTACGCACAATGGCAAACACGTCTCAGACGTTTTCTCTCTGGCAACACCTCAAATATTTATATGTATATTATTTCTTATGCATAGTAAATATTTCTAATCAACTTTTTTTGGGACAAAATCAATATCCTATATAGATCGTTTGTTATATTTTTTCTTTGTTAAAGGATATATATTGCTGGTTAATGATCTGATTTAGTTATGTCTAGAACTAATTATTAGTAGATAAACCGGTAGTCAATTATAATATATGGTATAACATCCACCATGACATTTGTACCACTATACCATCACATCATAGCTCAACTCATGAAAAATGTCCAACAATATCATAATTATAGATGGGTCTATCTACTGTTATATGCACTGTTAGGAATTTATCGATCGTTTGATTGCTTAACTAAACGACACAAGATTTTTAACCCAGTTCCCTTGCGGTACCTCTGGGGTGGGAACCGTCTCCCACAACTTCCACTATCAATCAAAGGGTTTACACAAACGCTCTAAGCGCTCAATTGAAAAGACACAACAAAGAATATGAGAGATCAAAGAAACTCTATCCCGGAGCGACATGACTCGAACAATGTCTCCTAAGTTTCTTCTACCCGACCTCTCTCCCGACTCCCTCTTTGTTCTACTTCTATTTCGGATGCCTTGTTTTGACCACCAACAGCCTTATTTATATCCCATTCACCGTCTTTGATTTTCATGTTCCTGATTGTCGTAGTGACCGTCATTAACCAACAAAGGAAACTTAACTTATACGTAATGACGGTGTTTGTTTGGTCTCCTACCAATCAAACGAACAAAGCTATTTGATCCAACCATAGTGGGCTGGAATTGGGCCTAACTACCCACAAACTCCACCTTTAGCCCACATTCCTTGCCATCAAAAACAAACCCCTTTATCTTCATTTCTTCCTAATCTTTCACCTGCAGACACGTTACTCATGTCATAAACCACAAAAGAGAATCATACTTGCTGCTGGACTTTATTTAGTTTTGAACTTGTGAAATGCTGAACTGGCCCATACAGAAAAACAAGCCCAACTAACTCCACTGTTGCTTCATCCTTTACGACAAATTCTTTTGTCTTAGCCATTGCCGAAGTCATGTTTTTTCTTGACAATGAAACAGATGTGACGGTGAGACTTCTGCTTTTTCCGGTAGTTCTCTCCGATGTAACCAACGCCATTCATCTTAGAAATTAAGTGAACCATGACGTCTTTTCCTTCTCCGATAACGAAACCTGTTCATCTGCTACAATTAATTCTCATCTACGATCGAGACAAGCAATTCCATCTTGCGGTTTAGAAAACTTGAGAGAGTCGCGACTATCCCTCACGCTTCCTTCACTGAAGAATATTTTTCGCGATTGTAAAGTTGAAGCTTCCCCTTTCTGATTTCGTCTCAGATATAAATTCTGACATGTGATTGGAACTTCGGTGAACCTCTGTAGTACAAGATGGTTCCTTCCGGCGACATTCAACTCGAGTCAGTCTCAACAGGCGATGAAACCTCATGTCCTTTTCCAAAGGCAACATCATCAAACAAACCCGATCACCGCTTCTGCACCTTCCGTTGACTTCTCTGACGAGACCCACATGAGTCATCAACAATGACGTTTCTCGTCACGTTCCTCTCTGCATCTCCCTGTGATGCCCTTGTTGCCATTACTCCACCTGGAGCTGCTTCACCAGAGCTACTGCAACTTTTGACAACCTGATCTCTTCGCCATTAAGAGTACGTAATACTTGACTTTGGCCTTAACCCTTTGAGTATTCCCTTGATAGTGAACATAACCTGATGCAACTTCAACTTGAATCTTTGCATCCTCTGGCATAAGGCTTCGACGCCATTACCCAATGTAATCTCTAGTACCCACTCGCTCTTAGTCAATCCCTTATCCTGATGACTGTAGCTCGTATCTTTGAGATTATAAATTCCTTGAACCTCTGTTTTCTTGTCTTCTCTTAACAGCTTCTCCGATGAACAACCTTCATCTTTCCACTATTCTGATGATTTTAGGTAATCTTCTTAACCTTAATCACCTCCTCCTTACTCTGTTTCTCTGTTAAAGAAACAAACAGAAATTCTAACCCGAATGTCATGTTTCTCTCACATCTGCTCCATCTGAAACTGCATAGCTTCTTGCCTCGTCGTCCTTGTCCAATCTCTTCGGACAGAAGCTCCACCTTGTCTCTCGTGAGACCCTTATAACTGTGACTTGATTCTCTTCATCACAGCGCAACCAGCCGTTTTCTAATGAGAGATCAGTCTTCTCTCATATTTATGAAGCTTTCCGGTAACTTCACAGACCTTGAAACATTCTTCTTAGTTTCTTTTGAATTTTTTTTTTTTCAGCTACTACACCTTAAGCAGATTCTTTTGCCAATATCTATCCACCCTAGCTTCATAATTGTCGCAGGTAACCTTCTCAACCATACTTATGAGCTTTTGATTTTTTTTTTTTTTTATCAAACCTTGCAACTTGATTCCCTGTGATATCCTTTTGATTCATATCATGTGCACTTGATCTTAGAATCAAACTCCTCCCTGAATCTTTTTCTAACAGTCTTGAACCTCACTGCTAGTTTCCTTTGTCTCACGCCAACTGCTCTCGTGACGTTCTTGACACTTCTCTTTGTAACAGCTCACCTTGATATCACTTCTAGACCCCATGATATCCCTCCTAGCTGAAACACCATTCCTTGCTGCAATACTTGTTGTTTGTATTGCTAACACCCCAACGTTTACTGCCTGCATCACAACAGCCTTTGGACTTACCATCAGACTTCTTCTGAAATACCATATAACATGTCTTTGATATTAATACTTCCTCACGTGAGTTTTCCTTGTCCACCTTAGAGAATTTTTCCCGTTCTCTTCTTGTGATGCCAAAAGAAAACAACTATAACCATACTGTTTTCTTACTCTCCACGTAGCTTGTTAATTTATCCATGCAATCATCCTCCTTACTTGGATGCCTTTTAATTTTTTTTTTTTTTGTCTTGGAGACTTCCTCATGTTTTCAAAGTGATAGACTTAGACTAATACACCGTTAGTCTTCACCTCAATACTAGACGTCACAAAACTTTGACATCTCCTCCAGCAATGTGAACTTATACATCTCTTGTACCACTGTTTATAAAAAACAGGACACGCCGTCTAACTCCATTGTTAGAAAGACTATCGACACAAAACCCATTGCATATTTTACTGCGAAATAACTTCTTAAGCACCAATCACTTAGAACATGCAGTCTCCTATTCCTTGCATGATAAATTCTGATATATAGCTCCTTGATGATCTTCCTTGAATCCTTGATCATCTCCGTCAACTTCTTCTGACGTTTCCTGAAACACCGATGATCACGAAACACTACTATCTTTCTCAAGTTCTAACATCATCTCCACCTTGATCTAAAATCCTTCGGTAGATCCTTGAACACACTTTGTACCGCCATGAGTAATGGAACCCGCCGCCTAACTTTCAACCTTGTTAGGAAGACTTTCGATACCGCCCTTGTTCAACTGCCCTGAGATGAGTGTTATTGCTTCAACGCCTTGTGCGTTTTACCCTCCGCCAAAACCGTGTTGCCCTTTGATCTTCCAAATTTGTGTTGCCATCATCTTGGAGATAACAATTCGCACTCTCCTTGAAGAACATATAGGTCCCTTTATCATTCTTCTTTGCGATTTTGTTTAAGCTCCTAGATCTCTTTTACACCCGCAATCAAAACCTGGATTGCTCTGATACCACTTGTTAAGAATTTATCGATCGTTTGATTGCTTAACTAAACGACACAAGATTTTTAACCCAGTTCCCTTGCGGTACCTCTGGGGTGGGAACCGTCTCCCACAACTTCCACTATCAATCAAAGGGTTTACACAAACGCTCTAAGCGCTCAATTGAAAAGACACAACAAAGAATATGAGAGATCAAAGAAACTCTATCCCGGAGCGACATGACTCGAACAATGTCTCCTAAGTTTCTTCTACCCGACCTCTCTCCCGACTCCCTCTTTGTTCTACTTCTGTTTCGGATGCCTTGTTTTGACCACCAACAGCCTTATTTATATCCCATTCACCGTCTTTGATTTTCCTGTTCCTGATTGTCGTAGTGACCGTCATTAACCAACAAAGGAAACTTAACTTATACGTAATGACGGTGTTTGTTTGGTCTCCTACCAATCAAACGAACAAAGCTATTTGATCCAACCATAGTGGGCTGGAATTGGGCCTAACTACCCACATGCATGAAAAGTACGAGGTACTCGATGAGTAAGTACACGGTTTAAAGCTTGCATGGGTTGGGCATTCTGAAAGAAGTGATGAAGGGTTATTAATTTCGTTGAAAGCTTATAATATATGGAGCAAAGGAAATCTGCACACCTAAAGTACTATCACTATTAAGATGAAAGATCATCAAGACTATTATAAAATATATGAGTATACGTAAATTTGGTTAGGCTGAAGCAAATGGTTTATCTTATCCATTTCAAACAAATATGTTTTACAACATATGACTATATGATCCTTCGAAAAAAAAAAACATATGACTATATGAGATGTTTTTTCAGCGTAACATTGAGTTGGGGTATCGATGGTCGGTCAAGAAGGCTAACTTTGGGTCACAGCTCACAGATGATATACTAGTTAGAACGTTCATAGTTACCCGTTTGCGTTTTGATATTACGGGCCTAATATCATCAGCCCATTAGGTGAAAACGGGCCTTACGGGCCTAATATAAGAAAAAAGAAAAGAAATAGTATTATTATAGAAAGTAGGAAAGGACGTTAATTTGAAGAGTTGAAGTCAGCGGAAAAAAGAAAGTCGACCGACGACGTCGCCTTGAAGTCAGTTAGAGAGAGTGGTTAAGAAAATATTTAAAGTGGGGAAGGAAAGGAAGCACGAGTTTTGACGTTACTCTCTAACTCTCTTTTCTCCTTGTCCCTAGATCCAAGAACTCGCTCACACTTATTACCTTTCCTTCTTTGATCTTTCATCTTCGCCGTTATTAGAAGTTTTACTTCGGCTGATCAAACTTTTCCAGGTTTTTTTTTTTAATTTTCCCCTTTTTATTTTATTGATTTTACCGCCGTTTTGTTCTATATACATGTGATTGTCGATTGATTATACGTTTTTTTTTGGATTATTTAAAGTACAAATTGAGCCTTTTTGATTTGTGATTACGTTCTTCTCTGAGCTTGAAAGTGCGCGCCTAAAATGATTTGCTATTTTGGTTTCTGAGATATTTGTTTTTTTTCTTTTTTGGGAATTAGGGTTTGGTTTGGGAGTTTTTTTTTTAAAATGGGGAGATCATCGCCGAGAAGAGGGCAGAGATCAAAGGGAGTGAAGGTCAAACACTGTCTTCAGTTCACTCTGTTGCTCGCTGTGGGGATATGGCTTCTTTATCAACTCAAGCATTCACATGTTGATGACAAGAAAGGTGCTGCAAAGATTGTTTCTGCTGGGGAGGAGGATCAAGTGGTGAAGCTGGGAAGGAAAGATGTTAACCGTGGTGGTGTCGTCGAGGAGACTAAGAAGAATGATGAAGTGATCAAGAATGAAGAGGAGATTTTAGAGAGGGAGGAGGAGAGAGGCGAGGAGGAAGGGAGTAATGACAAGGAAAGTCAAGGTACAGGGAATGAAGAAGGGGAGGATGAGAGTGAGACGAGTAGTGAAGAAGCTAGAGAGAAGAATTACAAGGGTGATGATGCTTCCAGTGAGGTGGTTCATGAGATGGAGGAGGAAGAGAGTAAGTCTAATATTACTGAGACTGTCAGTTTCCATGAAGACGAGTCTGGTCCAAAGACTGAACAACTAGTTAAAGATTCTGTTATTATTAATAATAGTAATGTTTCTTCTAACACAACCGAGGGGAATCGAAGTGATGATGATGGTGAGCAACAAGAGACTAAGACTGAAGCAGGGGAGAACACAGGAGGTGACAACGAGTCTGACGAAACAGTAACCAAGAGTGTGGTGTTGGAGAAGGGGTTCTCTGATTCTAATGGTGAATTGCCTGAGAGTAGTAACCAGTCGGCTTCTAATGCAACTGAAAAGACCATTGGTTATCAAGAAACTAGAAATGAAGAAGACGAGCGGGAGAAGATACAATCTTCTAAGATACAATCTTCTCAACTCTCATCTGAAGTGGAGAGTAAAAGCAAAGAGGAGTCCTTGTCCCAAGACGATAGTAAAGAGGAAGGACCCCAGAAAAAGAAGAAAGAGGACTCTTCATCCCAAGAGGAGAGTAAAGAAGAAGAGGGACATAAGAAGGAGAAAGAAGAGACTTCACAACAAGAGGAAAAGGAGAAAGGAGAGGCTTCTTCGCAAGAGAAGAATGAAAACAAAGAAACTGAGAACATTGAGAAAGTAGAGTCTTCGTCCCAAGAGGAGGGTGTGAGCAAAGAAACTGAGAACAAGGAGAAAGGAGAGGCTTCTCTAAAAGAGGAGAACACTGAGAAAGTCCAGTCTTCGTCCCAAGAGGAGAATGTGAGCAAAGAAGCCGAGAAGAGCGAGAAAGAAGAGTCCTCAGAATCTCAGCAAACGGAAAGCACCGACAGCGAGAAGAACATTGAACAGGTGGAATCTACTGATTCTTCAAACACACAGGAGAAGAGTGACGAACATGAAACTGATGGAAACAAGAGTCAGCCTGGCAGCCAGCAAAGCAAGTCGGCTGCTAATGATATACAGAAAACAGAGAATGACACATCAAAAACAGAGTCGGACAAGGAGAAGAAAGACAACAAAACCGGTGAAACAGAGGAGTCCCAAAACGATCAAGAGCATACTAAGGACGCTGGAACAGATCTGAAAACTCAGCCCGAGTCTAACAATGGATTCACCAACGACAAAGTTGCTGCTGAGTGAGTCCCTTTAACCAAAGTTGTCTGTCATGTACTGTTGTATACTACATATACTCGAAAATACTTTTTTCATATCACTGGAACTAATCCCCAATTAGTAGTACTGAGTTTTGAAACCAATCAATATATGAAATAAAACCATTATATCTCTTGTTCTGCCTCAAAATCTCCATTTCTATTGAGATTGAATCTCAAGAGATTTGAGGAACCACAAGTATTTGATAATAACAAAACAAAAGTTATTATTCTTATTTCCCAACAAGAGTGGTGTAGCAAATAGTAGACAACGTTAAAAACAAAGACGATAAGCAATTTAGCCTATCAAATGAACAGAGAAGAAGAAAATTTATTGTAAAGACGCAAAGAAGATTTCAGTGCCCTTCGTTGTGCTTCACCTCGAACAGACCGTCTGGACCTGAGGACATCAAATATAGAACAGAGTAAAATTTCAGAAAGCTACGGATAATCTATGATTCAGCCTATAATGGTTTTATAAGGAGAACCCATGACGAAAGTGTCGTTCTTTGTCACATCTAAACAGTAATGGAAAAGATTTAAAACCGGAAGAGTATGAACATACCCCAAGGAAACTCCTTGTTGCGGATGTGCATATATGGATAGGCCTGTAACAAGGACAGTGTGAAAAAACAAAATAGCATAAGTAACAACTTCATCATCTTGCAGGCTAATGGCTACATACATAACCATGCTCTCAAAAAAAAGTAAATCCAATAAGAAGAGAAAGGAGGCTTACAGGAGGATCCTCGCCGTGATGATGACCCTTAGATAAAACATAGGCGGCTAGAGCAGTGCAACTAGCAATTCCCAGATATGTTATCTTCTCCCACTTCGCTGCTTCATCTGTTAAAATTAATAATAAAAATTAAGACTTTGGATCCTTTCAAAATGGATCATTGAAGATTTTGATACATCCAATCCAAATTGACCAATCGCTCGATCCAAATCTATATTTGAATTGAATCCGTGTAGAATCATATTGAATCTTAAATCAATTCAGAGCTAGTAAATAATTATATTATACCAAATCTTCAGTATTGAGTAAAATCAGAGACAACACTAGACACGAAAAAAAAACTAGATCGGATTGAAAAAGAGATGAGAAAAATATTACAAGCATCGTCATGGCCAGCAGAAGATGAGAATCTTCTCTTTGGGGCAACGGATGTCCTCGGGGCCGCGCCGATCGCTGCTCGTGAAAGTGCTGAACGTACTATCGCCGTCGCCATTCTTCCGGATCTCTTTATTCGCTTCTCTCTCTCTCTCTCTGTCTGAAAAGTCTATCTCACTACGTGAGATCAGACGTCCCTAAACCTATAATCCAACAATCTTCAAAAGCCCAACGAGCCTTATCTTATATGGGCTGTTTCGTTTTCTTAACAACTTTTTTTTTTCTGTCTGTCAATAACAACTATTTTATTTATTCATATAAAATACAACAATACAAAATATGTAGTTATAATAGTCAAATTTAAAATGGATAAGATATAGTATTACACATAAACTAAAAATCTGAAGATGATTTCTTCTAAGCCATCTTCCTAGATAACAGAATAACAATTTTATTTTCTTTGAAGCTATTAGTTTGGCGATCATCCATTTGATAAAATCTTAAACTCTTATTCGCAATTTTCTTTATTGTATAACATTGTCCAAACTCCAATTAGATTTATATAATTTTTTTCCATGTTCTGGGAGAAAAATGTTTCAATTTTTTTTATATATTTTCAATGTAATTTTTGTTAATTAATAATAAAAAGTTGTGATTTTTAAAAACATTATTATATTTCTTGAAATTTTATTGGTTTAGAATTACGGGAACCATAAAATTACAGAAAACTATACAGTAATAAGTATATTTTAATATGTTTTTTTAATAATGTTATTTTGAAATGGAGAAAATAGATATTAGTCAAGTCAATTAAGAATTCAGTATAATGATTTCCTAGATTGGACCTGAATTTTCAACGGTAATAGTGCTGCGGCAACCAAACAAACAAACAGTCTTAATAACTTTGGGCCTCATCTTCCCTCTTTTACAATAGAAATGGGCTCTTTCAGAACCCAAATATCTAGAGTTTCTTTTTTGTCAATATATATCAAAAGAGTTAATCATCTATCATGTGCTCCACAGTAAAAGAAAAACAATTCGATAAAATCCAACGGTCAAGATCCGTTCATCACCGATAACACTGAGACGCCGTCGTTTTCACGGAACTCGTACAAAAGATAAAACAGTATAAGGTAGCGATGAGAAAAATAAATAAAAAAACTACAGAAGAAAATAAAACTAAATAAAAAAAAGAAAATAACGAAATCTGGTTTCGTCCGGCGACAAGCGAAGGAAGGCGGTTCTACTTCATCTTCAACCTCTCGTCCATCAGGTACGGTTTCCCCTTTTCTCTAACTGTTATATATGTATTCGGAAACGCGATGTTGATCGATTTTTTCACTGTACGGATTCTTGATTCGTGAAATCGTTAGTGAGAGAAATCGACAGAGATCTTTGTTTCTATTCGAAAAATCGTTTGTATGATATGACTGATCATATATTATATATATATATATATGCTTGTGTCTGGTTCTTCAGAAGGAAGCTTAGATTGGTTTTAGAATCATTTTAAGATACATTTTTTGATTACTCAAACTTTGGTCAGAGAATGTTTGTTGAATCTTTATCTCTCAGGCAACTATTATCACTTGTTAATGGAGTTAAAGAGCATTAAGGATGCGTTTGATCGCGTTGCGAACAAGCAGAAACTCTCATACACCAAAACACAAGAGATCATTCAGATGCTTTCTCAAGAACTCGACAAGGCGTTGATCTTATTACAGGAACAGTTCGACCAACGACCCATCCTTGCTTCTCTGAAGAAAACTTTACAAGAGAACTCTCCACTCACTCAAATCGAAGTTAGGGAGAAAGAACTCAACATGGCTCTCACAAAGTACCCTAAAGTCCTCGAGAAGCAGCAGCTCAACTCCGACATATCAAAGGCTTACAGACACAACGTCGAGTTCGACACCCATGTCGTGAACCAGATAATAGCCAACTTCTTCTACCGTCAAGGGATGTTCGACGTCGGCGACTGTTTCCTCGCCGAGACCGGCGACGAATCCGAGTGTTCCACGAGACGTTCTTTCGTCGAAATGCACCAAATTGTGGAAGCTATGGAGATGAGGAGAGAGCTTGGACCAGCTCTCAACTGGGCGACCTCGAACTCTGAGAAGCTAAGGCAAGCACGGTCCGATTTAGAGATGAAGCTTCACAGCTTACGCTTCCTGGAGATAGCCAGAGACCAAACCTCACAAGAAGCGATCAACTACGCGAGAAAACACATGGCGGGATTCGCAGATAGCTCCCTTTACGAGATCCAGAAGCTCATTTGCTCTCTCTTATGGAGCAGAAACCTCGAACACTCTCCCTACTCGGATCTCCTCGCTCCTTCTCGATGGAACGATGCGGTGAGAGAGTTGACGAGACAGTACTGCAACCTCCTCGACGAATCATCTGAAAGCGCGTTGAGTACAACGCTAGCTGCGGGGACGCAGGCTTTGCCTGTGCTGTTGAAGTACATGAACGTGATGGTGGCGGCGAACAAGAAGCTCGATTGGCAGAGCGTGGAGCAGCTTCCTGTGGCTGTTGAGCTGTCTGAGGAGTTTCAGTTCCGCTCGGTGTTTGTGTGTCCTGTCTCCAAGGAACAGGCGAGCGATGAGAATCCTCCGATGATGATGTCTTGTGGTCACGTGCTGTGTAAGCAGACTATTAACAAGATGTCGAAGAATGGTGCTAGGTCTTCTTTCAAGTGTCCTTATTGTCCCACCGATGTTGACATCTCAAAGTGTAGGCAGTTGCATTTCTAAAACGTGTTTTGTGTTTGTTCAAACTTTACATTTCCGTAATTATTATATTATAATGTTGCAAAACATGTTAAACATCTCTCATTTTAGTTTTATTATATGGTTTTAATCCAATCTATTAATATTACATATATGTAACTTAGTATGGTTCTTCTTTATTTGAGTAATCAAGCAGTAACGGTGTTGTTTGGAGCTTCTGGTGGTGATGGTACTGGAACATCTTCATTAGCATTACTCTTGATCATATTACCACATCCTCCACTGCAGTTACCACAGGAACCGCCTCCGCAGGAGCCACCACCGCAGCCGCTGCTCTTCTTCATCCCATTCCCACCACATCTTCCACCGCCTCCACTGCATCCACTACCACAGCCGCCACAACCACCACAATGACCACCTTCTTCTTCTTCAACCATGTTCACACTTTTTACACCGCAGCCACTACTAGCGTTAAGCTCCTTAGAATAGCACTTAGCACCACCATTGATCTTCTCAGCCGCTACATCAGCTGGAGTACTGACGTCCACATTCATCATTGTTTCTTCTTCTAACTTCACTTGATCAGTCTCCTCTTTGATTTCATTACCTTTCACCGTCTCTTTTGCCGCTGCAAGAGAGCCTTCCTTCTTGAGAAGATCACTGAGTATGAAAGCAGATACTATTCCAGGCAAAACCATCCATCTCTCATTAGCCTGCATGCATATTTAAGTAACCATAAAGTCAGATGTAAACAAAATTGTGTTTCTTGAGTGTCAAGTCTCAAAACATTTACCTCAAAAGAACCAGATTTCAAGTCTAGCAACCCTACAGCTTTGCCATAAGGATGCTCCTTTGAGAACTCAATAGCAGTCATGAAAAAACCTTGCTCGCTTCTCATCTTTACACAATGTTTTGGCTCATACTCCAGCTTCCTTCCAGAGTAAACTTTCACCGTTCTCTCACCCATAATCTCAAACAAAGAACCATCTCTCTCAGTTATCTGCTTAAGCGACCATTTAGAGTCGAGCAAAGACCAATAACTCCCATCATACTCTGCCAGAACATAACTTTCACCACTCCCTTTCGCACCAACCACTTGTCTTGCATCACTTTTAGGTGCTGCGTCGTTAGCGTTTCTCATCTGAAGACTCATCACCTCTGTCTCGGTTTCATCAACAACGCGTGTAAACATCTTAGCAACACGTGCCTTTCCGACAAGAGGGAAGAAACAAGAGTCTTTCAGCGAAGGTCTTGCTTGAACCATGTGTAGAACAGTCGGACTTGGAGTTGGTGGAGTGAACGAGACAGCCACTCGCAGAGAGACGGGGTCCTTTCCTCTTCTAGCTGGTGTCGCTAACTCCAGCCACTTCTCAACAGAGAGTGTAGTAGTAACCGGAAACAGAAACTCAGAGAGAGATAAAAACGCAAACCCTAAGGTTCTAGACTTAGAAGACATTAGCTGGAACCTAAGCTCTCCTGTAGGCTCACACCTAAACATAGCAACTTGCTTTTCACCACAAGACTCGGATAAAATAGTAAGCTTACGCTCAGCGTTGAACAGAGAATCAGGTTGTGTTTTACTGAACACAACAAACACCTTTCCTTTGTAAGCATCTGGTAGGTTCTTAACACCAACAATCTCCAAGATAACTTCAATGACTTGCACCTCTGGAGATTGTATCACTATTACATCTTCTTTACCAGTTAACTTCTTCCCCAAGAAACCATAAGGAGAAGTTGTAACCGCCTTTGGAGTATTACCTCGGTTCATAGCACCAGCTTTCCAGTACCTTACACCAAACGTCTCTTCCCACATAGCAGTAGTTCCGGAGAAACCAGTGTCGAGCTTCTTACCTTTGCTACGGTCAGAGTCTGTGTCATCATGCTCCAAGACCTTACCGATCATCTTGGTCATGTCCTTGCAGTAAGAGAGAGCGTGAAGCTGGTGTGTGTGCCAGATAAGATCAATATCGTAGGTGGGAACACAGAACAGCTTAACCGATCTTTCTCTGTTTCTCTTGATCAAGTAGAGGAACGCTTTGTATCTAGCCACAGCTTCTTGGAGGAAGACGTCATTGTCTACATGAGGTCTTGAGATTTGGTAGTAAAACGGACATTGTCTCTTAATAGCTGAAACAAGATCGTAAGTGGTGGTTTTTTCCTCTGTTTCTGAGATTGCCTTGTCCAAGTCAAGGTCATAAGGCTCCATAGGGTAGAATCTCTTCCATAGAGTCTCAGTTTGTGACTTGCAGGTTCCATTAACGGAAGATAAAACGCCAGAGTTGTCTAGGACTCTACCATAGAGTTCCTCACAGTCAGTCTTGTACCTCACCTGGATGATTAACAAAGAGAGATTATTTAGCCTAATAGATAACAAATCAAGAAGTGAGATATGGTTTTCAAGATTTACCGGATTGAGTCTGTGGCAGTGCCAAACCCATTCACAGTCAAGTGGGGGGACTAATGGTCCTTCACAGATGGAAGAGGACTCAGTGTACTTAGAAAGGAAAGGAAGCCAATAAGCATTGTATCTGAACAACAACAACTAAGTAATCAAGTTTTTGAAACAATATCATCAAACTTGAAACAAGAGCCCTAACTTGGGCACCAAGTCTCTACACTGGTATAACTATTCCTAACTTGGAATAAATAAAGGAAGCCAACAAAGCATTGTATCTGAACAACAACAACAACAACACCACCAACAACAACAAATCATCAATTTTTGAAACAAGAACCCTAACTTGGGATCCAAGTCTCTACATCTTATGTAACTTAGCCCTAGGTTCTGAATATGATGCAAATAAAGAAAAGAAAGATGCACCTGTAGATGGCTCTTTCAAGTGCGGGGCCGTCGTAGAGACAACGGTTGCGGTCAACAGCTGCGAGGAACTGAAGCTGTTGTTTGGCTGCAGAAAATAGGTCAACGCTTATCTCTATCTTCTGAGCTTCGAGCCATTCCAGTTTTTGATCCATTTCTTCGTCCATCTCTTACAGTAACAACTCAAAGTCTAAGGTAAGACGTTTTGATATTTTTGTTAATCTTGGTATCGTGCAAGAACACGCTTTTGAAAGAGAAGTATGAACTTGAGTTTGACAGAGAAGTCTTCAAAGACCGCTAATATATACACGCGGTTTGTTTACCTTCCTCTATAGGAAATCACAAGAGGCGTCATTATCTATTTGTAATAAATTACTAATAATCCTACGAATGTCAACTATAACATCTCTTCTGTAATTAATATTGTTGTCACTATTTACTTACACTGTTATATATTAGGTTTATATATTTTGTCAACATTTGAACATGTTGTCTTTTCGTCAGCCACAAAAAGTCATTGGATTTAGTCAGTGATTCATTCTACACATAGATTTGGTTAAATTTAAATGATACATTCTACACATAAATTTGGTTAAGTTTATTTAAATTTTACACTTACCAATTTAATAAAACTATTCATATCAAAATAAGAAGAAGAAAAAAGTTTACAAAAAAAAAAAAAAAGCTCCAAAGGTGTAAATTACATAGAGAAGATCACATAATCGGCATTGGAGGAACATAAAGCATGTCCATGATTTTGCTGACAATCTAGTTTAAGAGTTCTACAAGTAATTGAATTTAGGTTTCAAAAAAAAAAAAAAAAAAAGTAATTGAATTTGAGCCTTAATAAACGTTCAACGCCTACAACATGACCAAGTCTTCTTTTTACTTTGAACTTCTCTTTACAAAAGACAATAATGAAGACTTTTAATTCCATTGGACATTCAGAAATCCACACATTTTCCTGGAAATTATTTCACAGAATACTTGTTAAAGAAAACAATTCAAATTATACAATCTCTATTCAATTCTTCATCCATTAACTTATTATATCCTTCAGTTATATCATAACTAAGGAGAAGACTATCGGTAACCTTATCAAATCCGGTTAACCGGTCAAGATAATAACCATAGATTCCAAGAAAAGACCAAACAAAGAAACCAAGAACTACATCCGAGTATCAAATATCTCAAGAATTACCCCCACAAAGGACGTTTTAACATACAAAAAAAGACTTTAATCAATTTTGTGAAGGATAAATGCATGTCAACTTTATTTGGAAACAAAACCAAGTTCAACCGGTTTACCTAACTCATTTCTTTGAACCGCTCGCCTCTTCAAACTCAGCTTCAGGGGTCTGCTGGTCAGTCCCGCTTGAACCTTCACCACCAGAGGTCCCAGACGAACCTGATCCCTTGGACATGTGTTCTCCAATCTTCGACACTGCCTTGTTGGCAGCTTCAAGCTTAGCCTTGATGTCCTCTATCTCTTCACCAGCCATTGCCGTCCTGAGATCAGACACAGCAGTCTCAATCTCAGAGGCAATCTCAGCAGGAATCTTCTCTCTGTACTCGCTCAAGCTCTTCTCAACGCTGTAGATTGTTGTATCAGCCGTGTTCCTAATATCGATAAGCTGCTTCTTCTCTTGATCCTTGTGTGAGTTGAGCTCAGCTTCTTTCACCATTCTGTTGATCTCATCGTCTGAGAGACCACCTGATGATCTGATTGTGATCTGCTGCTCTTTACCTGTTGCCTTGTCTTTGGCTGAGACTGTAACGATGCCGTTTGCGTCAATGTCGAAGGTGACTTCGATCTGGGGCATTCCTCTAGGCGCAGGTGGGATCCCAACGAGATCAAACTCTCCTAGACTCTTGTTGTCAGCAGCCATCTCACGCTCTCCCTGAAGAACTTTGATTCCCACTTGCATCTGGTTGTCTGCAGCTGTGGAGAAAACCTAAGAAGCAAGCAAACCACAATCAGCAATCAACAGATTCCAACTTAAAAACTGTCATCTAACATTGATTTTATTTACCTGAGACTTCTTTGTAGGGATGGTGGTGTTTCTGTTGATCAACCTAGTGAAGATCCCACCAAGCGTCTCGATACCTAACGAGAGAGGAGTCACATCCAAAAGAAGCAACTCCTTGACATCACCACGGAGGATACCACCTTGGATAGCAGCTCCCATAGCAACCGCTTCGTCAGGGTTCACACCTTTGCAAGGGCTCTTTCCAAAGATCTCAGCGACTATCTCCTGCACTTTGGGAACACGTGTCATTCCACCGACGAGGAGAACTTCATCGACTTCCTTCACCGAGACGCCAGCGTCCTTGAGACAGTTCTGGCACGGGCATCTCGTTCTCTCGATCAACTTGCCGACCAAAGCTTCAAACTTGGACCTGGTCAAGGTGATGTTCAAGTGCTTAGCTCCGGAAGCGTCCGCGGTGATGAAAGGCAGGTTGATCTCGGTTTGAGATGTGGAAGAAAGCTCGATCTTGGCCTTCTCTGCAGCTTCTCTCAGCCTCTGGAGGGCAAGCTTGTCCTTGGTCAGATCAATGTTGTCTGATCTCTTGAACTCAGAGACCAGATACTCCAACAAAGTGTTGTCAAAGTCTTCTCCTCCCAAAAATGTATCTCCATTCGTAGCTTTGACCTGATAAAGACAAAACAAATCATATAACCAGGCTAATCAAGGAGACAAAACATATGTAGAAGAAGACAGAACAAAGTCATTACCTCAAAAACACCACTAGAGATTTCCAGGATAGAAACATCAAAGGTTCCACCACCAAGATCGAACACAGCTATCACACCCTCCTTATTATTCATACCATAAGACAACGCAGCAGCCGTCGGCTCGTTAATAATTCTCTGGACATCAAGACCAGCAATCTTCCCAGCATCCTTCGTGGCCTGTCTCTGCGCATCGTTGAAGTAAGCCGGAACAGTAACAACAGCTTTGGTAATAGTCTTCCCGAGGTAAGCTTCAGCAGTCTCCTTCATTTTGGTGAGGACATTAGCTCCAATCTGACTGGGAGAAAACTTCTGCCCGTTCGCTTCAACCCAAGCGTCACCGTTGGGCGCCTTGACAATCTTGTAAGGAACCATCTTCATCTCCTTCTGCGTCTGGGGGTCATCAAACCGTCTCCCGATCAAACGCTTGCTCCCGAAAACCGTGTTGGTTGGGTTGGTGACAGCCTGACGTTTAGCTGGTGTTCCAACGAGAAGCTCGCCCTTCTGGTTGATAGCGACCACTGACGGTGTGGTTCGTGTTCCTTCTGCGTTCTCAATGACTCTAGGAGTCTGTAGAAAAAGCGAGATCAAAGTCAATACCTTTATTCAAACACTTGCACGAAAGGAGAGATACAAAGTCAATACCTTTCCTTCCATCACAGCAACGCAAGAGTTGGTGGTACCCAAATCAATACCGATGACATCATTCCCCACAGGCCTCGAGCTGGATCGAACACAACAATTACGAAACGATGAGTAAATAAAAACATTCCAAGGGAGATTCATGTTCAAAGTGAGGTTGAAGTTATATACCAGAAAGGCCTTGCTAAGTGACCTAACTTCCCAAAAAGAGACGTCTTTCCATTTGTAGAAATCTGCAGATTGAAGATTGAAGATCTCAAGCCATTAGTATTGAAACGTGAGATCTCAAGCTAAAATTGAAGATCGAGTGGGAAAATACTTAACGGATTTAAACGCGGAGACGGAAGCTGTGTGGAGTTCGCGGCGGCGAAGAGCACGTAGAAGGGCGACGGAGGCCATTTTTTGGTTGGAGAGAGAGTCGGTGGAGGAGAAAGGAGGGTTTAAGGTCGGAGATGGGACACGAATGTCTGGCTGCGTGTAGGGTTTAAGGATTTATAAGAGAATCCCCGTGGGCTACAAGTTGTTTTATATGGGCCTTGTTTGGGCTTATTGACATCATAGCCCAATCCATATTTGGTTGTTGTTGCAGATAGTGCTGTGTATTCTACAAACTTAATGTCTTAATCTATAAGAACTTGCTTTTTATGTCCTTTTTGTTTTAGAAAATCCAAGAAATTTGGGTTCATAATATTATATACATTTTAAGTGAGTATCATATGATTTTCTTCATAATTATATGTATGATTTTAAAGTATATGTACTAATATAAATATTTTAAATAAAATAAAAAATGTAAATTAGAAATACTAAAGTAAGTATATATATGTTCGTTATCTTTGAACATCCATTCAAATTCAGATATTATTGATTCAGATTTAGATATCCAATCTCTCTTAAATCAAAATCAAATATCTGTTCGGATATTTTGCTGATGGGTTCAAGGTTTGGATACGTGTTCGATATCACCTCAATAATATGACAGGAACTTTGGGCCTCTTCTTTCCTCTTTTACAATGACTAACGGGCTAGTTCAGAACCCAAAAATATCAAAGAGCTGTTATCGTGTACAATCTGCTCCACACTAATAAAAGAAAAACATTCGATATACACCAACGGTCAAGATCCGTTCGCCACCGATAGCACTGCACGTCGTCGTTTCACAGAACTTATACGAGACAAAAAAGAACAAGTTCCGACAAAGAGAAGCGATAATAAAATAAATAAACGAAAATAACAAAATCTGGTTCGTCCGGCGACAAGCAAAGGAAGGCGGTTCCAACTTTGATCCACCAACAACCTCCTCATCGTCAACCTCTCGTCATCATCATCAGGTACGGTTTCTCGTCCTTCTGTAAGTGCTATGTATTTAAAGCAAAGCGATCGAGAGAGAGATCGTTGATTTAGGTAAATTAGGTTCGAGATTCTAGAATCTTCTTGTCTGATCTGTGTATTACGGAACCATTTGTATTTACTGAATATGATTGGATGCTTTGGGTCTGAATCATTTACAAGAACTGACTCAACTTTGGTCAGAGATTTGATATGATGTGTATTGAATCTTTATCTCTCAGGCAACTATTATCACTTGTTAATGGAGTTAAAGAGCATTAAGGATGCGTTTGATCGCGTTGCAAACAAGCAGAAACTCTCATACACCAAAACACAAGAGATCATTCAGATGCTTTCTCAAGAACTCGACAAGGCGTTGATCTTATTACAGGAACAGTTCGATCACAGACCCATCCTTGCTTCTCTGAAGAAAACTTTACAAGAGAACTCTCCAATCGTTAATCAACTCGAAGTTACGGAGAAAGAACTCAACATGGCTCTCACAAAGTACCCTAAAGTCCTCGAGAAGCAGCTCAGCTCCGACATATCAAAGGCTTACAGACACAACGTCGAGTTCGACACACACGTCGTGAACCAGATAATAGCCAACTTCTTCTACCGCCAAGGGATGTTCGACGTCGGCGACTGTTTCCTCGTCGAGACCGGCGATGAATCCGAGTGTTCCACAAGAGAGTCTTTCTTCGAAATGCATCGAATTGTGGAAGCTATGGAGAAGAGGAGAGAGCTCGGACCAGCTCTCAACTGGGCGACCTCGAACTCGGAGAAGCTAAAGCAAGCACGGTCCGATTTAGAGATGAAGCTTCACAGCTTACGCTTCCTGGAGATAGCCAGAGACCAAACCTCACAAGAAGCGATCAACTACGCGAGAAAACACATGGCGGGATTCGCAGATAGCTCCCTTTACGAGATCCAGAAGCTCATTTGCTCTCTCTTATGGAGCAGAAACCTCGAACACTCTCCCTACTCGGATCTCCTCGCTCCTTCTCGATGGAACGATGCGGTGAGAGAGTTGACGAGACAGTACTGCAACCTCCTCGGGGAATCATCTGAAAGCGCGTTGAGTACAACGGTGAGTGCTGGGACGCAGGCTTTGCCTGTGCTGTTGAAGTACATGAACGTGATGGTGGCGGCGAGCAAGAAGCTCGATTGGCAGAGCGTGGAGCAGCTTCCTGTGGCTGTTGAGCTGTCTGAGGAGTTTCAGTTCCGCTCGGTGTTTGTGTGTCCTGTCTCCAAGGAACAGGCGAGCGATGAGAATCCTCCCATGATGATGTCTTGTGGTCATGTGCTGTGTAAGCAGACTATCAACAAGATGTCGAAGAATGGTGCTAGGTCTTCTTTCAAGTGTCCTTATTGTCCCACCGATGTTGACATCTCAAGGTGTAGGCAGTTGCATTTCTAAAACGTCTTTGTGTTTGTGTTTGTTAACTTTCTTTTTTTTAAACACTGCATTCATTCAAACATAAGGGAGAACAAGGAGATACATTGGTGAGATACAAAGCCAGCAGCACACATCAGTGACTCTGGAAAGAAAGCTGGACAAACCTAAGGTTTTCCAGAAATTAAAGCCCAAACAAGGGAAACCACGAGAACAACACCTAATCAAACTAGAAGAAGTGAGTATACAGATCAAAATAAACATTCACCAAAAGTGAACAATAAAACATGATGATTAACAGAGCTTCTTGAACAAGACAAAGCGAGGTAGTCATTCTTGGATCAACCTCTGGTTTGCGATTCCTCCTATGGTAAATAGCACATGCAATTGATAGACCAAAGCTTCAAACTCCAGGAGACAGAACACGTCTTGTTCATAAGTCATCAACCGGAAAATGATGGTGCAAAAGAATAGAAACGCCCATCGAAGCCAAACGGAAGAGAAGATCTCGATCGGATCTTGAAGTTAATGACAAGGAGTGAAACAACTCAAAACCAGGAACAACCAAGCTCAAGAGACTGAGAGGGTTGAAGATCGAGACCTGGTATGAGCCAAAGAAAGCTCAAAATCGACATGCAATTCAATCAAAGCCACATGCAAGGTTCTTAGATAGAACCAAATCTGAAGGATACAAGTATCCAACTCACTTCAAACTAGAAAGATCAACCGAGAGAGAAGGAAAAGAAAACAAAAGAAAAGAACGGATCGGCCCCGGCGCTAAGAAGCAACCGGAGCCGATAAGCCGGCAAGATCAAGCGGAGGTTTCTAGAGAGAAGGGAGAGGAAAGGTTTCTAGAGAGAAGGAAAACCTTTTTTGTTAACTTTCTAAAAATGTAGAAATTCTTTACATTTCCGTAATTATATTATAATGTTGCAAAACATGTTAAACATCTCTCATTTTAGTTTTATTATATGGTTTTAATCCAATCTATTAATATTACATATATGTAACTTAGTATGGTTCTTCTTTATTTGAGTAATCAAGCGGTAACGGTGTTGTTTGGAGCTTCTGGTGGTGATGGTACTGGAACATCTTCATTAGCATTACTCTTGATCATATTACCACATCCTCCACTGCAGTTACCACAGGAACCGCCTCCGCAGGAGCCACCACCGCAGCCGCTGCTCTTCTTCATCCCATTCCCACCACATCTTCCACCGCCTCCACTGCACCCACTACCACAGCCGCCACAACCACCTTCTTCTTCAACCAAGTTCACACTTTTTACACCGCAGCCACTTCTAGCGTTAAGCTCCTTAGAATAGCACTTAGCACCACCATTGATCTTCTCAGCCGCTACCTCAGCTGGAGCACTGACGTCCACATTCATCATTGTTTCTTCTTCTAACTTCACTTGATCAGTCTCCTCTTTGATTCCATTACCTTTCACCGTCTCTTTTGCCGCTGCTGCAAAAGAGCCTTCCTTCTTGAGAAGATCACCGAGTATGAAAGCAGATACTATTCCAGGCAAAACCATCCATTTCTCATTAGCCTGCATGCATATTTAAGTAACCCTAAAGTCAAGTAAACAAAAATGGTGTTTCTTGAGTGTCAAGTCTCAAAACATTTACCTCAAAAGAACCAGATTTCAAGTCTAGCAACCCTACAGCTTTGCCATAAGGATGCTCCCTTGAGAACTCAACAGCAGTCATGAAAAAACCTTGCTCGCTTCTCATCTTTACACAATGTTTTGGCTCATACTCCAGCTTCCTTCCAGAGTAAACTTTCACCATTCTCTCACCCATAATCTCAAACAAAGAACCATCTCTCTCACTTTTCTGCTTAAGCGACCATTTAGAGTCAAGCAAAGACCAATAACTCCCATCATACTCTGCCAGAACATAACTTCCACCACTCCCTTTCACACCAACCACTTGTCTTGCATCACCTTTCGGTGCTGCATCGTTAGCGTTTCTCATCTGAAGGCTCATCACCTCTGTCTCGGCTTCATCAACAACACGTGTAGACATCTTAGCAAGACGTGCCTTTCCGACAAGAGGGAAGAAACAAGAGTCTTTCAGCGAAGGTCTTGCTTGAACCATGTGTAGAACAGTCGGACTTGGAGATGGTGGAGTGAACGAGACAGCGACTCGCAGAGAGATGGGGTCCTTTCCTCTTTTAGCCGTTGTTGCTAACTCCAACCACTTCTCAACAGAGAGTGTAGTAGTAACCTGAAACAGAAACTCAGAGAGAGATAAAGACGCAAACCCTAAGGTTCTAGACTTAGAAGACATTAGCTGGAATCTAAGCTCTCCTGGAGGCTCACACCTAAACATAGCAACTTGCTTTTCACCACAAGACTCGGATAGAATAGTAAGCTTACGCTCAGCGTTGAACAGAGAATCAGGTTGTGTTTTACTAAACACAACGAACACCTTTCCTTTGTAAGCATCTGGTAGGTTCTTAACACCAACAATCTCCAAGATAACCTCAATGACTTGAACCTCTGGAGATTGTGTTCCTATTACATCTTCTTTAGCAGTTAACTTCTTCCCCAAGAAACCATAAGGAGATGCTGTAACCGCCTTTGGGGTATGGAATCAAGAAGTGAGATATGGATTTCAAGATTTACCGGATTGAGTCTGTGGCAATGCGAAACCCATTCACAGTCAAGAGGAGGAACTAATGGTCCTCCACAAATGGAAGAGGACTCAGTGTACTTAGAAAGCAAAGGAAGCCAATAAGCATTTTATCTGAACAACGACAAGAACAACAATATCATCAAACTTGAAACAAGAACCCTAACTTGGACTCCAAGTCTCTACACCCGGTAAAACTAATCCTAACTTGGAATAAAGAAAGCCAGCAAGCATTCTATCTGAACAACCATAACTAAGTAATCAAATTTTTGAAACAAGAACCCTAACTTGGAATCCAAGTCTCTACACCTTGTGTAACTACTAGCGCTAGGTTCTGAATATGATGAAAATAAAGAAAGAAAGATGCACCTGTAGATGGCTCTTTCAAGTGCAGGGCCGTCGTAGAGACAACGGTTGCGGTCAACAGCTGCGAGGAACTGAAGCTGTTGTTTGGCTGCAGCAAATAGGTCAACGCTTATCTCTATCTTCTGAGCTTCGAGCCATTCCATTTTTTGATCCATTTCCTCGTCCATCTCTTACGATAACAACTCAAAGATCCAGACAAAACGTTTTGATATTTTTGTTAATCTTGTTATCGTGCAAGAACACGCTTTTTAAAGAGAAGTATCAACTTGAGTTTGACAGAGAATTGTCTTCAAAGACCGCTAGTACTTACCAGTCCATAAAACTCAAAACCTATAGCTACTTAGCTTGATCTTGATCACTCTAGTCTAACTTGTGGACCAATAGTCACAATTTTTATGACCCAAGTGCATGAGTGATAAGACTAATAACTACAAAGTGGAGCATCACCCAAGGATCAACCGGTCAAGATAATAACCATAGATTTCAAGCAAAAACCAAACAAAGAAAGCAAGAACTACATCCGAGTATCAAATATCTCAAGAATTACCTCCACAAAGGACGTTTTAACATACAAAATAAACTTTAATCAATTTTGTGAAGGATAAATGCATGTCAACTTATTTGGAAACAAAACCGAGTTAAAACGGTTTACCGATCTCATTTCTTTGAACCGCTCGCCTCTTCAAATTCAGCTTCAGGGGTCTGCTGGTCAGTCCCGCTTGAACCTTCACCACCAGAGCTTCCAGACGAACCTGACCCCTTGGACATGTGTTCTCCAATCTTCGACACTGCCTTGTTGGCAGCTTCAAGCTTAGCCTTGATGTCCTCTATCTCTTCACCAGCCATTGCCGTCCTGAGATCAGACACAGCAGTCTCAATCTCAGAGGCAATCTCAGCAGGAATCTTCTCTCTGTACTCGCTCAAGCTCTTCTCAACGCTGTAGATTGTTGTATCAGCCGTGTTCCTAATGTCGATAAGCTGCTTCTTCTCTTGATCCTTGTGTGAGTTGAGCTCAGCTTCTTTCACCATTCTGTTGATCTCATCGTCTGAGAGACCACCTGATGATCTGATTGTGATCTGCTGCTCTTTACCTGTTGCCTTGTCTTTGGCTGAGACTGTAACGATACCGTTTGCGTCAATGTCGAAGGTCACCTCGATCTGGGGCATTCCTCTAGGTGCAGGTGGGATCCCAACGAGATCAAACTCTCCTAGACTCTTGTTGTCAGCAGCCATCTCACGCTCTCCCTGAAGAACTTTGATTCCCACTTGCATCTGGTTGTCTGCAGCTGTGGAGAAAACCTAAGAAGCAAGCAAACCACAATTAGCAATCAACAGGATTCAACTTTATAACAGTTATCAAACATTGATTTTATTTACCTGAGACTTCTTTGTGGGGATGGTGGTGTTTCGGTTGATCAACCTCGTGAAGATCCCACCAAGCGTCTCGATACCGAGCGAGAGAGGAGTCACATCCAAAAGAAGCAACTCCTTGACATCACCACGGAGGATACCACCTTGGATAGCAGCTCCCATAGCAACCGCTTCGTCAGGGTTCACACCTTTGCAAGGGCTCTTTCCAAAGATCTCAGCGACTATCTCCTGCACTTTGGGAACACGTGTCATTCCACCGACGAGGAGAACCTCATCGACTTCCTTAACCGAGACGCCAGCGTCCTTTAAACAGTTCTGGCACGGGGATCTTGTTCTCTCAATCAACTTGCCGACCAAAGCTTCAAACTTGGACCTGGTCAAGGTGATGTTCAAGTGCTTAGCTCCGGAAGCGTCCGCGGTGATGAAAGGCAGGTTGATCTCGGTCTGAGATGTGGAAGAAAGCTCGATCTTGGCCTTCTCTGCAGCTTCTCTCAGCCTCTGGAGGGCGAGCTTGTCCTTGGTCAGATCAATGTTGTCTGATCTCTTGAACTCAGAGACAAGATACTCCAACAAAGTGTTGTCGAAGTCTTCTCCTCCCAAAAAAGTATCTCCATTCGTTGCTTTAACCTGATAAAGACAAAACCAGTCACATAACCAGGCAAATGAAAGGATAATAGCAGAAGAGATAACAAAGTCATTACCTCAAAAACACCACTAGAGATCTCCAGAATAGAAACATCAAAGGTTCCACCACCAAGATCGAACACAGCAATCACACCCTCCTTATTATTCATACCATAAGACAACGCAGCAGCCGTCGGCTCGTTAATAATTCTCTGGACATCAAGACCAGCAATCTTCCCAGCATCCTTCGTGGCCTGTCTCTGCGCATCATTGAAGTAAGCCGGAACAGTAACCACAGCTTTGGTAATAGTCTTCCCGAGGTAAGCTTCAGCAGTCTCCTTCATTTTGGTGAGAACATTAGCTCCAATCTGACTGGGAGAAAACTTCTGCCCGTTCGCTTCAACCCAAGCGTCACCGTTGGGCGCCTTGACAATCTTGTAAGGAACCATCTTCATCTCCTTCTGCGTCTGGGGGTCATCGAACCGTCTCCCGATCAAACGCTTGCTCCCGAAAACCGTGTTGGTTGGGTTGGTGACAGCCTGACGTTTAGCTGGTGTTCCAACGAGAAGCTCGCCCTTCTGGTTGATAGCGACCACTGAGGGTGTGGTTCTTGTTCCTTCTGCGTTCTCAATGACTCTAGGAGTCTAAAGAAAACGAGATCAAAAGTCAATACTCTTACATCAAGACTGAAAACAAAAGGAGAGATACAAAGTCAATACCTTTCCTTCCATCACAGCTACACAAGAGTTGGTGGTACCCAAATCAATACCGATGACATCATTCCCCACAGGCCTCGAGCTGGATCGAACAGAACAATTACGAAACGATGACTAAATAAAAACATTCCAAGGGAGATTCATGTTCAAGTTATATACCAGAAAGGCCTTGCTAAGTGACCTAGCTTCCCAACCAAAGAAGTCTTTCCATTTGTAGAAATCTACACAGTTCAATACTAAAACTGTAAGCTTCTACTTCACAGAAGAAGCGAAAGAGCGAAAAGAACGGAACTTTATGAGAAAACGATTCAAACCCATCGGGTAATTTCAAATCCTAAAATCAGTATTACCGATTTACAGATCTGGATAACTAAAACGTGATATCTCAAGCTAAAAATGAAGATCGAGGGGAAAATACATACGGATTTAAACGCAGAGACGGAAGCTGTGTGGAATTCACGGCGGCGAAGAGCACGTAGAAGCGCGACGGAGGCCATTTTTTGGTTGGAGAGAGAGTCGGTGGAGGACAAAGAAGGGTTTAAGCGTGAGATTGGGGAAACACAACGTGTAGGGTTTAACCATTTATAGAAAAAGCCCCGTGGGCTACAAGTCATTATATGGGCCTTGTATGGTCTTATTGACATCATAGCCCATTTTCAAAATATTTATTTATAACATAGATCTTATATTTAGTCGTAATTGTGATTTGTTACCGTTTCTAAAATCATTTCATGGTTATGCGGATTAATAACTAAAATCAAGCATACGAGCATATCATAATATATACACATATGTTACTTATAAGACGAGAAAATGGGAAAAAAAAAGGAGTATTTTATCAACCCATATAAAAAACGTCATATATATTTTGATCTCCTTTGTCCACAACTTTGGTATAGAGCTGTTTTCATTATGCATCTTCTTGAGGCTGGTCATCTCCACCACCTTCAATGTTGCTGGTGTTGAACTGAACACGAGGCTTTCCCATACTGAAATTAAGAACTCTTGCATCCATATTGTATTGTATCTCTCCATCAAACAACATCTTCCTTATGTAATGCTCTACGTCTGATCCTATCAACCTTAGTGTATACTCTGTCAATGGTGCTCCCTGTCCAAAAAAAAGTCTAGCTCTTCTAACTACATCTTTATAAAACAAACCATATTCAATATCAATCTCTACATCTCTAGTTTTAATATATATTGTTACCTCATAGTGATCGACAAGTTCTTGGAAATAAGAATAAACCTTGTTACAGCTTTCATCTTCCCACACAAACTCTTCAGTTGGATCAAGAATCAAAGTGAGTTTATCCAACTGCGTCTGGTCAAACTCACAAGTCTCAGGATCTATATAAGCAGCGTATATCCTGACGTGGCGTGTCACACTGCTTAGCCACTCACCACCAAACTCTCTTGGCAAGCCTGTGCTCTTCACATTTGACTGTTTCTCCACTGGTCTCAATGGCGTTGGCTGCTTCTTCATCTGCTTCTCTGCTGGTTGCTCTTCTTTGATTGTCTCTATGTCTTGTTCCTGGAGTGTGTTGTCTTGCTCAGGGTTTGTCACCACGAAAGCCTTTTGGGATGTTCTAAATGGTCGGATTTGAGCAACCATGGGAGGCTGTAATAGAGATAGCTTAGGACACGCAGTGTAAGAGAATGCTGCAGCCATTTTTTTCTTGTCTGAAAAATGTGAAAGAGAGAGTTTATGTTGTGAGATGTTCTCTGGTTTACAGAAACATGGTCTGTAAAGAGATTTCATGAGATTGAGAACTGGCCACAGCTTATGGATGAGCTTCTCACAATTTTTATTTTTGTTTCCATTCTGTTTTTTTGTTTTATTTTGGTTTTGTGTTTAATCTTGAGTAACTTGAGAAGTAAAACAATCTTTTCTGTAAGTTACATGGTTTCTTGTTGTATTTGTTAAATCTTTTTCTGTATTTAGATCTTTTATATAACAGAGAATGATCTAAGAAAAGGATTTGCATAGAACGTTCATTATTTTTTTCTCATAGCATAAGATAGAGCACATGTATCATATCATCTATACATTCCATGGAAGTTCAAAGCATAGTAAAAGACTTGCATGAGAAGACATTTATTAGTTCTTGTACTTCATGGTTTCTTTCTCGAACCCAATTGTTGGGAACTGTTTAGCAAATTCCTCAACTTCATGGCGCAGCTTGGTAATCTCTGATTGAATGGTTGAAGAAGCTTCCATTGCTGACACAAAGTCTTTCAGCTTGGTTCCTAGTTTACAAGTTAAATAAGTTCAAGCATTGGTTACAAGAAAGTAAAAATCTCAGAATCAGAGATAAGAGAAAATGAGGAGGAACCTTGAGCTTCAGATTTGACTTTGAGAGCCAACTTCACAGCTTTGTCAAAGTATTCAGCAACTTTAGCAAAGTCTTCCTCAACAAAGCCTCTGGAAGTGAGTGCAGGTGTACCTGAAAATAAACAATGGTTTGAGAAAATTCCATTCAAGTATCAAAACAAAAATCTAGCTAACTATATATGATTCCTACCCATTCTGATTCCACCAGGAACCATGGCAGAAACATCTCCAGGAACAGTGTTTTTGTTTGATGCAATGTGAACAGCTTCCAACACTTTCTCAACTCTAGATCCATCAATTCCCTGTAAACAAAAGTTTAATTTATAAAAAAAGTTACAACTAAGAAAAGAAAGGAAGATTATATTATATAAATAAGTAAAGATCAAGTGACCTTGGGCTTCAGATTCACTAGAACCAGATGGTTGTCAGTTCCACCAGAAACAAGCTCATACCCTTTCTCCATCAGAGTCTGAAGCAAACAACAATAATAAAACCTTTTTATAGCTATAGTCACACAGTAATAATATGCATTTGGATTTTTTTTTTCACCTGAGCAAACTTTGCAGAGTTACTCAAGACTTGCTCTTGATATGCTTTGTACTCTGAAGTAGTTGCCTGCATTTAACAAACCATTTGAAAATAATTTAAAGAAACCGAAAAATCCAATAAACAAACATTAAATCCATTCACTGTACCTGTTTTAAAGCAACAGCTAGTCCTGTAATAGTGTGGTTGTGTGGACCACCTTGAAGACCAGGGAAGACAGCTTGATTGATCTTGTCTTCAAAATCATACAAAACCTTTCAAAGAACAACAAACGAATCAACATGATAACAGTGTAGATAAATCTTATAAAAACATTTTGTTTTGTTTATTTACCTCTTTCCCTTGTTTGTTAACTTCCTTAACACCCTTTCTGTAGAAAATCATGGCTCCACGGGGTCCACGAAGTGACTTGTGAGTTGTAGTGGTTACAACATCTGCATAGTCGAACGGTGAAGGGATTACACCAGCAGCAACCAAACCACTGATGTGTGCCATATCTGCTAGCATCACAGCTTTTTGCTTGTTACACACCTGCCAAAGAGTTTTTGGATCAGAACTCATTCTTGATTTACAACAATTTGTTATCCAATCATTT
This sequence comes from Raphanus sativus, assembly GCF_000801105.2. Taxonomy (NCBI): domain Eukaryota; kingdom Viridiplantae; phylum Streptophyta; class Magnoliopsida; order Brassicales; family Brassicaceae; genus Raphanus; species Raphanus sativus. The sequence continues at coordinate 7,278,059 of NC_079518.1, read as the reverse complement.
GAATATAACCTTTCGGATGCGGGCATAGTCATACAACCGAGCGTAAGCACTTGCACCAGCAACAATTAGTTTTGGCCTGAAAAGAGTAGCACTTTTCTCCATCTGCAGATCAAGATTAAAATACACATATGTATTGTAAGATTTAAGCATCTATATACTACCATGATGCTTGATTGAACTAATAGATAACCTGATCATAGTCGATGTAGCCAGTGCTCTCATCCAATCGATAAGGCATTGTTTCAAAGAAGATAGACACAGCAGATATCTTCTTGGTGTCAGTCTGATGAGAATTAAGAGAGAAAAAAAACTGCTAGTTATATACTCATAACAAGATAATGGAGGTTTAGATTTATGGTTTAAGAAAATTAACAAAGTGAAGTTGAAGGTACCTGATAACCATGAGAAAGATGACCACCATGAGGAAGATCAAGAGCCATGATTCTCTCATGAGGCTTTAGCAATGCAGTGTAGACATGGAAGTTGGCAGGAGATCCAGACAGAGGTTGAACATTGACTGTAACCACATGACTCAAATATAAGTCATCTAAGGATCATAACAAGTCAGGATACATGGAATGAGTAGTCAGTTACCTCCCCACTTTTCAGGGTCTAACCGGAAAGCTTCAAGAGCACGCTTTTGGCATAAAGTTTCAGCCATGTCTATGTACCTTCAAAGCAAAAAGGTAACCATTCTTGTCACTGAGATTAATCTAGCAATCATGTCTGAGATAATGAAGTGAACATACTCGTTTCCTCCATAGTATCTAGCGCCAGGGTACCCTTCACTGTACTTGTTAGTCATCACAGAGCCAACAGCTTGCATCACCGAGACAGATGTGAAATTCTCAGATGGAATGAGTTCAAGTCCCTTTTTGATAACATAACAATTACAAAGATCAGCAACAACTTTTACAATCTTCACTCAAAAAGGAACAAAGAGAGACTAATTAACCTTCCATTGTCTAGCTTTCTCAAGCTCAATGATGTCAGCAATCTCAGGATCAACCTCCTCCAATGATGCGTTAAGCTGTTTTGGCCACTGAAACGAGCCATTACACAAACATAGGTTTTATTAATATTTTCAGAACAAAAGTCATTGCTTCAGACGCAAGGAAACTATGTACAACGAGATATTGTTACAGAGGGGGTGTCAAAGGAGAGATGATATGAAAGGGAAGTTAAGTTAAGTTAAGCTTACAGTGACACGAGATCTCTCCTTGTCATCCACAGCTTCACTAGGCAGAGATGACTGTACGAAACAAGAAGCAAGAATCAGAAACCTAACCTTCTAAAGATTCGATTCCATGATGATGAGATATGATATAAAGGAGATATCTTTGGGAAGTTACCATGAAGCATGAAGTTGATCTGATAAGAGGACGAATGGGTTTGTCAACTGAAGAAGAAAGTCTTCGAAGAGCCATGGCCATCGCCATTTTTGCTAGACCTCTCTCTCTCTCTCTCTCTTTTTGGAAACCCTAGAGACAGATTTGAATCATGAACGAGAGAGAGACAGAGAAAAAAAAACAGATTGGGTTTATCCTGTGGGGAGATGATAGAGAGAATTGTGGCCTCTGCTTTTGGCTGAGCTTTCAGTGGTTGCAGAAAACTTTTGAATTTTTTCCCTCTTTTATTTTTATATTTTCTTAGAAAAGAAAAATCCATTCTTTTGGATAGACCTGAAACTTATTTTCCGTGATCCGTTTTCGATCTGAGATTCGCCCTGGATCCGCTCCGAAAATAGAATATTCGGAACGCCTGGATCCGAAAAATAAAATCAAAGATCTGTTGAAACCGAATCTAAATTCAGATATTTTAATTTGAGTCCAGATCCATCTTTTTAAAATATTTAAATTTTAAAAAATTTATTGATAATTATATTTGATATATTAACATTTATTCTTAAAATTAGTTTTATAATATTATATTTTAATTTTTAATATCATATTCATATTTAAAATCTTGTATAATTATTTATTTTATGTATTATTTTAGAATTTTAATTTTTTAACAATATATATTTTTAATTATTTTTACGAATCCAGATCCAGATTCGTGAGTAGTTTGATATCTAGACAGATATTCGGATTCGGATATCCAAAAACTTTGAATCCGGATCCGAATACTAAATACACGGGTTCGACGAATCCGATTTCAGATACCTCAAATTTTTTGGATATCCGAATCTGTTCAGCCTTACTTTTGGAAGCAATTTTCTCAAATAGTTTTTATCACAAAAAATAGGAAAATGAACGAAATATATTTTATTAAAGAGACCAAAGATTCTTCCGCCCTTACTTTAAAGATATAAAAATAAAACTAAACAAATAATTAAAAATAATATTTTTTTATAGTTTCAAATTATATGTTTTCAAATTCAAACTTTTTATAAATTTTTCGGTTTTATTTTTGCAAATTTTATTTCTAAAAGTCGAAAAAATTGAAACTATTTTTAAAATCTTTATTTTGAAATTTTTATATTTGTTTATTTTCTAGAAAAAAATTAAACCTTACCATTCTATCTGTGACAAAAACTTTGTAGGGATATCCTAGAGAATTTTTTTTGGATAACAGATTTAATAAGTTAAACTAAACAATTTTAAAAATATTAAAATATTTATTGAAAATAATCCAGCCCTTACATGATAGAAACTAAAGGCATCGAGCTTCTAAATCCAAAGCTAGCGGAATACAGTATAGACACCATTCCCGAGAGTCTAAAACCAACGGATGACTTACATGTCCCCAGAAACCATAATCAAGGCTTACAAACTAGCTAGTATCTTACCTTTTTTTTTGTTCAACCACAAACTATTATCTTACCAAGTCAGATCAGACCCAACAAACAACTCTGACAAAAGTAAAGAACAATTACGACAGGATGAAAAGACGAACATTTTAAGTGCACTTTTTACTGAAAATAAAAATCTTAAGTGTTGAAATATATATTTTCTTGAAGTGTATTATAGAGAATCCGATAGAAAAACAAATGACTGTTCCTTTGTCTTCAGTTAATTAGCGAATGTGTGGTTATTAAAAAGACCGGACCATATATCAGTATATACACTCAGGCAATATATAAACTCATGATGAGTATAATAAACACAATCTGAATTATATTTCTTCTGTATTATATATGCTTCAGTTATACAATTGAAACGGACAAGAGAAAGAAAAAAAATGATTGATGAGAATTTAGAAGAGACATGCTGCTTATCATGGCTTGGCTTCTTGAGAGGTTTCTAGTTTGATTCCAATTCAAGACCCGTATTCAAACACCTTTAGTTTATTCTTTAACATCATGGTATCTCCGCACATAAATATGTGAAATTTTAAACGAGTTACATTAATATATGAGACTGTCTATAGTATTTTTGATTCATCAAGATCATCTCAGAAAGTCTACTACTACATAGTGTTATTGGCTTGCTCTAGGTGGGGTCTCATAATCGGAATGATCCGGTTGGCTTAGTTGCAGCCGAATTTGATTGTGTGATTCATCATCCGCCACAGCTAGTTCACGGTGTATAAACCCGTTTGTGTTTGCTGTATAAGCCTGCAAGAAAATAAAAAGTCGAAGCCACCACTTCAAAGCTCTAATTTAGTTCAAGCAAATGAAGTTTGTGTATATGTTTTTTACCTTCTTGTAGAGCTCCACATTTTCTTGATGAATTCGTTGTACTTTTCGAGATAACTCTAGTTTCTCCTGATGAATGAGGTTCCTCTGCACCATCATCAGAAAATCGCAAAATAAAATTGTAAATTATGTTAGTTTGTAGAGAGTTTATATTGACATGTATAACAAATATACTGTATATAAGTACATATCTTATGGTGACCTTTTGGCTTAGTTCTTGGATTTCATGATTCATCATTTGTTCCTGTGGAAGCCGAAAAGCAATCAATTCTAATAATTCCATTATGCTATATAGTCATTCTTTGAGCAACACATTCTAAAATACAAAATACCTTTTTCATACGAATTCCACGCAAGCTTATCTCAAGTTGATTCTCAAGATTGTTTAGCTCGTTGACGCTCAAACCATTTAGTTGTTCCCCCATAATTTGTCTGCTTTATAGCAAACATGTAATCTCAATGTATAATTTTCTTCTTTTCTTATTAATATGATATATGTTACAAAGTGGTGGTAGTTCAAGGCAATACCTATGGTTTTCTTGCAAAACATGCAATTCTTGCCTTAGAACCGCAGCTTCTCTCTGCCAAAACTATAACACACAACACATCAAACCTTTTTCACGAAGTTATATTAATTTCATTAAGATGGAAGGGATTTGTATTAATTTACATACAAAATAAGCTTAACTAGCTCTTGAATTCTTTCCTTGCCAAAAAAAAAAAACAAAAACAAGAGGAAAAACAAAAACGTAGTGGCATGAGCTCACGGAATCGTTTCGTGTGTGTCTTAATAGGAGGGCGTCGCAGACGAAGCGAACATAACTCATCAAACTTTGAACTTAGTAAGCCATTTTTCATTTCAATACAAGATTCTAAAACTCAATCAGTTTAATCACATATTCACGTGGTCATCAAGATATGTACCTTGACTTCTGATGCGGGGTTCAGTAGTTGTTGTTGTTCGATCTTGCTCTTGTTGTATCTATCAATAACAGACTTCATGCTGTTCACAAGATTTGTTACTGGTAAGTTGATCATGGTGTATATTTCACTCATATCATATCAAGTTCTCACAGTAAAGAATATATAAATAAGTGTCCATGAAGTTGATTGAGAAATCTTACAACACATAGCCTTGAATTTTTGTGTAGTATATCATTAGTATGTGCAATAGTTCTTAGGTTTTGTAATAGACTATATAAATAACACAGACACACACTTATGTCACTAAATAAACTAAATAGACATAATGTCAAATGTAGGCTTGATAGAGCACTATCCAACAGCTCATGGTCGGAACTATACCCTTCGGGAAGGTGTGAGTACTTACGCTTTGAAAGCTCTGACCATAGACCTTTGATTACTTATTTTGAGCCTCTACGAAGGAAGAAAAAGGGCATATTCAGATATGACCGCCGTCTGAACAAAAACCCTGAAGTGTCAAAGCTGATTCACGACGTCTGGTTCCAGTCAACACACCTGAAAGTGAAGCAGAAAATTGATAACTGTAGGACAGCCATTATCAAATGGTCCAAAAAACAAAGAGAGTTGAACAACAAACTACTAGAGAGCTTGAAGGTGGACATCGAGAAAGAATCGATTGCACTACAACCAGACGAAGAGAAACTAGCAAGTTTGCAGAAAAAGCTATTTGACGCTTACAAGACGGAAGAGGACTACTGGAAGCAAAGGAGCAGACAGCTCTGGCTCCACTTGGGTGATAAGAATACTGGTTTCTTTCACGCCTCTACCAAGAAAAGAAAAGCCATAAATAAATTTGCTATGTTAGAAACGGAAGAGGGAACATACGTATACAAGGAAGAGGAGATAGCTGCAAACATACATGATTATTTTGAGCAAATCTTCACCCCCTGTCTCAGTGACCCTCAACTTATGGAGAGCATCATCTCAAGTGCGATATCACCGAGAGTTACTGATGAGCAGAATGAACTCCTCACCAAAATACCTCCAGAAAAGGAGATCAAGGAAGCCTTAATGTCCATACACCCCGAGAAAGCCCCCGGGCCAGATGGGTTCTCGGCGTGTTTCTTCCAAAAGAATTGGAGTGTTGTGAGAAGCGATATAGTTAAAGAGGTGCAGGAGTTCTTCATTTCCGGCTGTATGCCGAGAACCATAAATGAAACGCATGTTAGATTGATTCCTAAAGGGATGGGAGCAAAGAAAGTGTCTGATTACCGTCCGATAGCGCTCTGTAATGTGTATTACAAGACGATCTCTAAGCTCCTCTCTCGTCGCTGACAGCCTCTCCTCAAATCCCTTATTTCTGAGACCCAATCTGCATTCATCCCAAAGAGAATTATATCAGATAACGTCTTGATAACTCATGAAGTACTTCACTACTTAAAGACTTCAAAGGCAGAAAAGCAGTGTTCAATGGCAATCAAGACCGACATGAGCAAGGCCTACGACAGGTTAGAATGGAAATTTATTCGCCTAGTCCTAGAGAGAATGAATTTTCATCCTAAACTAGTTCAATGGCTCATGGAATGCATTACTACTGTCACCTATACGTTCATTATCAATGGCTCTACGAGAGGATACGTCCAACCAGGGAGAGGAATCAGACAGGGAGATCCTTTATCCCCTTACATCTTCATCTTATGCAGTGAGGTCCTCTCCGGAATGTGTGCCGATGCGCAATCGAAAGGACTAATCAAAGGAGTCTCCATAGCCACGCACTGTCCCTCTCTCAATCACTTATTGTTTGCGGACGACACCATGTTCTTCTGCAGAACAAACAAAAAGAATGCTGAATCTCTAAGAGCTCTACTAAAGCAATACGAAGCAGTGTCGGGTCAACGCATAAACAATCAGAAGTCTTCTATTTTTTTCTCGAAGAGAACCAATGCACAAACACGTACCCTTATGAAGACTATTCTTGGCATTGAAAAGGAGGGAGGAGTTGGGAAATACCTAGGCCTCCCTGAAAGCTTTGGCCGCAAGAAGAAAGATCTGTTCGCCTCGGTGGTGGACAGAATAAAGCAACGAGCACATAGCTGGTCATCGAAATTCCTCTCCAAAGCAGGGAAAATGGTCATGCTGAAGAGTGTGCTTGCGCCCATGTCCTCACATTCCATGTCCTCGTTCAAACTCCCTCAATCTCTTTGTGATAGCATCCAATCTGCACTTACCAGATTTTGGTGGGATGACGAACCTGAGCAAAGAAAAATGTCATGGATCTCTTGGGATAGGATGGCAAGAACTAAGAAGGCTGGAGGATTGGGATTCAAAGAAATTACCTTCACCAACGATTCGCTACTTGCTAAAGTTGGATGGAGAATCCTAAAGAATCCCTCCTGCCTTTTATCACGGGTCTTACTTGGGAAGTACTGTCACTCGGTTCCTTTCCTCAAATGTAAGGCTCCATCTTCATCCTCACACGGCTGGAGAAGCGTGCTGGTGGGGAGAGACCTGCTACTTAAACAAACAGGCTGGATGGTTGGCTCAGGAACTGCGATAAACGTGTGGGACGACCCTTGGCTCTCCTTCAGCGAGCAACGCAGACCGATTGGACCAGTACCGGAGCATTACCAAACGCTATGTGTCTCTGACCTATTCCTACCAAATACAACAGAATGGGATTTAGGAAAACTGGACGTTGTCCTACCATTCCATAAAGAGCAAATCCAACATATACGACCAAGCAAGCATGGACTACCTGATGAGCTTGTATGGCTCAAGAACCCGTCTGGGGAGTACTCCACACGCTCAGGCTACCTGACACTCTCAGAGGAGAGAGAGGGTGACACTCCTATGGCTCAAGTGACTCCCTGTAACTGGCTTGCGAACGTTTGGCATATAAAAACAGCTGAGAAAGTAAAACTGTTCATTTGGAAAACGTTACAGAATGCGCTACCTGTTGGAGAGCAGTTTGCCATTCGTAACATCCCTATCTCCCCTCTCTGTAAGCGATGCAATACAGAAGAATCGATCCTCCATCTACTCTTCCAATGCCCATACGCAGCGAAAGTCTGGGAGCTTGCTCCGCTAGCGACTACGATCAACACAGACTCCTTCAATACCTGTCAAGAGGCATGGGAGAGGGTAAGAAAAATCAGCTCTCTTCCCCCTTCTGGAATTGATGCAGGAACACTAAGCTCTTGGATTATTTGGTCACTATGGATTTCAAGAAATCAACTCACCTTCCAGAATCGCAATTTCACTCCAGAAGAAACCATGCAAAAAGCCATTACTGATGCTCGAGAATGGATTCTGGCTCAACCTCCACCAACCACAGCGCCGAAGCCTTTGATCAGATCGGAACCACCCCCTACTCATACTGGATTATGTCCAGTGTTCACCGATGCAGCTTGGAACCCTGCCTCTGGACAAGCAGGTCTTGGTTGGATTATTGATGATCCGGCTTCGCCATCTGAACACTCAGCGATCGCAGCTTTTGTCTCATCGCCCCTATTTGCAGAATCCTTAGCGGTCTTGGCTGCTCTAAACTCTGCTCTCTCTTGTGGGATCGATTCCATACTAATCCTCTCAGACTCTCAAGTTCTAATTAACATCATCAACCGACGGGAGATGAACCTGGAGATCTATGGCGTCCTTCAAGATATCTACCATCTACTTCCTGCATTCAAGTCGTCCAAGTTTATTTTTATTCCTAGATTGTCTAATTCTAAAGCTGATGCTGTAGCCAAACAGGCTTTGTGGGCCTCAAACATTGCTTAGCCCATTAATGAAAATTTAAGATTGAACAAAAAAAAGACATTAGTTTTCTTTTTCAATGAACTTAACAAAAATTGCTTCAATATTTTTTTTATCTTGGGTCTGAATAAGCAAGAACTTTGAAACAATATAATCAGGGTGAAAAGAATAAGTTAATACCAAGGCTCGATCATAAATATAATGCATTTCTATGCCGGCACACTTCTTATACTAGATCCAAGAAACAATAACATGTGTCAAGGTCTTATCATGCAGTTAGTTTTAATTATTGTAAACTCAACTATGCTAAGTTTTACATATATATGGTTCATGGTTCATTAACTCTATGATACCTGAGAAAAATGATATTGACACTTTCTCACATATATAAGATAAGTTTTTTTCGGTGCTAAATAATTAATCAAGTATATTATCAATGTTCTCTTTTTACTTGCTTGAATTTATGGAATCGTGTTAAATATGAGTGTATCAAAAAAAAAATCAAAGATTAGCTGGTAATGTATATGTTTAATCTATACTCTTACGATGGTACATATATCCATTAATATAGAACTGTCAATTAATATAAGTTGTCTCCAACTTTATTCTGCTAGCCACAGTATAAAAATTAACTCAGATGAAAGATTAAGGTCACTGTCCTGCATATATAGTGTCAGATATACAACTATCTGATATTTTTCATAATAAATTGTTCTATGCACAAAAATATACAGAGGGTGTTATATTTCTACTACAAATAGATTATTTATTATTGGACTAGGCTAAATCATCTCTTAGTTTATTGTTTTGAGCAATTAAGTACCTCTCCATACCAATCATTCAATTGTGTGGCATCCTCATAATTCTCTCAAAAACTGATGTGGACTAGGCTAAATCATCTCTCATCTATTTTTCAAATATTTCTAAAATTCGTAAAAGGCAAAAATGAGCCTTGAAAATTTCTATCACAAGCACTCTCATATTAAGCCAATTATAAAATTTAGAATTAACTTTTTCATATTCGAAGATATCATTCTTCTTTGCATCAACTTCTCCTCATTTCCAATCTTTCTTTGTTAACTGTACTAAAATGTGTCGGCTTACATACACATCTTAGTGTTCATATAGTAAAATGTAACAAGACCTACCACAAGATGCAAAAAAAAAGTCCACTACTAATGAGTCGATCATATAACCAAATCTGAATGAATATGTCGCACACGTATAGACTCACTTCCATATATATCCACACAAACAAGAATAGTAAATATTTTCAGATTGAATAACTTTAAAAGAGGAACCTGGAGCTGGCAAAGTCATAGAGCTTTCCGGTGCTAGAGAAGATGATGAGACCGACCTCGGCGTCACAGAGAATTGCTAGCTCTTTGGCTTTCTTGATAAGACCTTTTCTTCGTTTGGAGAAAGTGACTTGTCTACTGGTAGAATCATCGATCCTTTGGATCACAATCTTCCCTCTTCCCATCAATTGTGTTCTCTAATTGACTCTCCTGTGGTTCCTCTCTTTTCTAGGGTTTTTTTTTGTAGATCTTACAAAAACCAAAAAAGGAAACGAAGAAGAAGAGGGACGAATAAGGAGAAAGAGAAAGAGAGGAAGATTGAGCCAAGAGTCAACAATCTATTCGAGGAATAAACTAAAAAAATATATACATATGCGCACACATATATTCACACAGACTTACCTATTAATTTGAGATATTTTTCATAGATCTGATATATAGTAAGTTCTAGCCCAAAATATCAGTGTTTACTTTTAATAAATGGAGAGAAAAAATAAAAGCAACCAACGAATAGAAAGAAGTTTGTATAATGTTCCT